>NC_088318.1:18880431-19180848 GCF_910592395.1 Lineus longissimus | reverse complement strand
ACAGTACGTGTTTCACTATCTATTTCAGACTGCAACTTGTAGCTCTTCTTGCCTTGCACCAATGGAAACAGAGCACCCTAATGAGGCCATTGCCTGCGGCGGTACGAATGGACTCGCCAATCATGATGCATTCCCAACAAGAAAACAGTCCAGTCAGACGAGGACATCATGGAACGTGAAGGCCTCAAGTTTTGCCAAAAATACCCACAATCCTATTCGAGCCATAGTAGACGGGTTGAAATTAACGCCAAATCCAGACAAACATATGATTGCGTTATCAATAGGTACGGTTTGAACAGACATCTTCCAGCTGACATTAGTTTGATCTCAGCCAGTAGGTCGCAAGGTCGCAATAGGAACACTTCAATGTCAGCTGTTTTGACCTCTTCCAGTTGACCTAGTTTGATCTCAGTCAGTAGGTTGCCATGGAAACACTTCAAGGTCAGCTGTGTCAAATGTTAAAATTACAATTTTATGTTCACATTATAACTATAAAAAATCTATACTTGGTTATTGATTGTCCTAGTGTCCATAGGATGTTGGTGTTTATGATGACATCTGTTGTCACCCCTTCATTGTATGTCAGTTTTAGCTCATGTCACGTGCACTACTACAAGTAGGCCTAATGCCCGACACAGATACGCAGATATTTCTGTGTAAAATATGTATAAATCTAAATTTATATGGACATTTCTTCACAAAATCTTATATAGCAAAATGTCAACTCAGTATTGTCATGGAATTTCTATACATGTAATTTGTTTAGGTTATTTTCTGTGGGTATTCATGGTTTAATACCATACCTTAGCAGTTGAGTTTAGGGTTTTTATTGCACCATTCAGATGCAAGGGGCGCAGCAAAATATGTGAATGTTGGGCCGACATCTTGCAACAATTATGTCGGCCTGACATCTATCTGATGTAGTTTATTATAACACAGACTTGATGGAATCTTCCAGACTCCTCAGGTATTTCTGTCTGGCCTTTACAAAACTTTTTACTTTGATGCAATCGCACCAATCCAATTTGGGGATTAATTCTGCCATGAATTTGAACTCTCTAACCGGTGGGCTGAGAATTGGCACCACGCCTGCAGTATGTGGCACTTTTTTTGTGTCCGCTGTTTTCCTGCTATGTGATTTATTGGTTTATTCCAGGTGATCCAACTGTGTTTGGAAACTTCCCTCCTTCAAAGGCTGTCACTGATGCCATCAAATATATTGTGGATGAAGGGAAGTGTAATGGCTACGGGCCATCAGTTGGTATGTATTGTGCTGGATGCTCTTTATGCGAGCTAAAACATGTTGGGCCTACAAATATGTGACGGCTATTATTATCAAAATATTCATTGAAATGGAAGCTAAAACTAACTGCAATGTAATGCATGTAATGGTGAGTGTTGTGTTCTTATGCCAACTCTTCAAGTCGCAATAATGACAAGTTGCCTGCCACATATCTACATGTTGGCCTCTCTCTCTTATCATTATGTTCTTAGATCTGTTCAGCTTTCCGATATCTACATTTGTCTTCTTTTTCCCTCTCGGCGCAACTTTAAAGTGGGGATGCTTGCAAACCTTTAAGAAAAGCAAATCTTCTTGGTAGATCTGTTCAGCTTTCCAATCTCTACATTTGTTTTGTATTTCCCTCAGGTACTGTTCCATGTCGGACAGCACTTGCTGAGTTCTACACACGACCAGATGCTCCTTTGCAGCCAAAGGTAGGTGGCCCTGTGTCTGTCTAGCCTGTAGAATTTAGTGGTAAAATAACCTCCACTCGATGAATAGGCGCAGCCTTGAGTCGTCAGGCCTAGCCACTTGGCATTTTGATGTAAGGCCAATACTAAGCCGAGCCGTTCTCGGTCTGAGACTGAGTGGTTTGGTGTGGCCTCCACACAGGACAGTGACATACACGTACGTGTCTTCAATACCTCCACGCTTCTTGCATGGTTTGTGTGTGTAGGACTGAGTAATGTATGCATAATGTACATGGACAACATTATATATGACTGAGACTCGCACAGCATGCAGCATAAAGTCGGAGGCGGAGCTTTAAAATGAGCCTAATGAATATTAATATAAATGCTGTGAACAGAAAACTACTGAGGGGCTGTGTTTGGTTCAACTAGGATTACTACAGAAGGAACCATTTTCCCAGCTGACAAAATTCATATGTTGTGACATTCTTGTTTCCAGGATGTTATCCTTACCAGTGGGTGTTCGAGTGCTATAGAGCTCTGCATCTCGGGACTAGCCAATGCTGGCGAGAACATCCTCGTACCTCGGCCAGGCTTCCCTCTCTATTCAGTCCTGGCAAAAACATTAGAAATAGAAGTCAAAGAGTATGATTTACTGGTAAGCGGGTCATGGAATGTGACTTGGCTGGGACAGTTTTGGAAAGTGAAATTTAACTGTCGGTATTGCATTCTGTTTGTTTCTACTTCAAGAGGTTTTTATATGGTCATATAGTAGATCAAGTTGAGTAGGCGTACATGGCTGTGAATATCACCTGAGAATGGATTGGAAACAGGTCATATAGTAGATCAAGTTGAGTAGGCATACATGGCTGTGAATATCACCTGAGAATGGATTGGAAACAGGTCATATAGTAGATCAAGTTGAGTAGGCGTACATGGCTGTGAATATCACCTGAGAATGGATTGGAAACAGGTCATATAGTAGATCAAGTTGAGTAGGCGTACATGGCTATGAATATCACCTGAGAATGGATTGGAAACAGGTCATATAGTAGATCAAGTTGAGTAGGCGTACATGGCTATGAATATCACCTGAGAATGGATTGGAAACAGGTCATATAGTAGATCAAGTTGAGTAGGCATACATGGCTGTGAATATCACCTGAGAATGGATTGGAAACAGGTCATATAGAAGATCAAGTTGAGTAGGCGTACATGGCTATGAATATCACCTGAGAATGGATTGGAAACAAACCAGTTGAGTCAACGTCATGTGATCTGTCAGCTCACTTGGGTTATGTTCACTGGTTAGCACCGTCATAATGCAAATCTAACACCAGTAATCATAGCAAATCAAACGGCCAATCTGTCAATAATATTTTGACTGTTATAAAGTTTAAACGCAATGGACTGGAGGCACCTGCAGTTTGGAAAAGCTTTAGAATATAATGCTCTTAACTACAGTTCATTAAAATCATACCTGTTTTGTGAAATTCCTGAAATATTGACTTTTTACATTTGATCCAGTGACACTGTACAACTGCTTGTTTATTCTATTGTTTGCTACACCAAGATATTTAAAAGATTTGACAATATGATACAATGTATGGAAAAAATATTATTCTGTTGTGGTGATATTAATCTAAACGTCCATATTGCCATTTTCAGCCAGAGAAGTCATGGGAAATCGATGTGGATCACCTGGTGTCATGTATTGATGATAAAACCACAGCAATTGTTGTGAATAATCCATCCAACCCATGTGGAAGTGTCTACAAAAAGAAACACCTCGAAGAGATCTTGGCTGTGGCTGAGAAATACAAGCTCCCCATCATCGCTGATGAGATATATGCAGACATGGTAATTACTTCAATAAAAACTCATATGGGCTTTAGTTGCTTCCCGTGAATTTGGGTGTTTTAATCAAATATCTGAAGTTCTCATAAATGTATGGGGTCTGACATCTGATTATGAAGGTGTGTAAAAAGATAAGTGATGAAATTATGCCGAAGCTGGCAGAAACAATTGTCCATTGTCATAAAAATCATTTTCGGCTTCATGGTCGTTTTTGGATCTTTGCCATACTCAGTAAGAGCATAATTAATTGGTGTTAATTAATTGATGTTGATATTAATTGAATTAATGTTCTTGAGTTTTTGAGGATATTGACAATAAAAGTCCTCAGTGTGCCCCACTTCCTCAGAATTTGGCATCATCCCCTGAAAAAAATGCATTTGAAAAAACCTTTTAGGAGAAGCTGACTTTATTTCTAGGTGTTCCCTGGAGAAGAGTTCCACTACATGTCCACATTGACGAAGGAGGTGCCTGTCCTCTCATGTGGGGGGCTGGCAAAAAGATGGCTGGTGCCTGGTTGGCGGTGTGGATGGATTCTCATCCACGATCGACATGACGTATTCAATGAAGAGGCAAGTGAGGTTTGAAACATTAAAGATGATTTTATCTTTGCTTCATAAAGGTCTTGGCAACAGCATACCAATGATCATAATGAAAATGACATTAAGCCTTGTTTTGATTGCAGCAGTCTGGACTGCTAGTAATGTTGTGATGTAAGCCAGATGGTACTGATGGTGTCCTCGCACAGATACGTGGCATCATTCAGAGTTTGCAATGCGACTGACCTTGTAATGTTAGCCAGATGGTACTGATCGTGTACTGATTTTCTGTGTGAACGAACCCTACTTGATGAGCAACCACCCCACCTAACAAAAATACTTATTGTTTTAGATCCAAGGTGGCCTAATCTGTCTTTCCATGAGGATTCTTGGACCGAACACTCTTGTCCAAGGAGCCTTGCCATTAATTCTAGCCAACACTGAGCAGTCGTTCTATGATGAGACGGTCACACAAATTCAGGTTAGTCAAATAAACCCTTGTACACAGTGATTAAAAAAATGCTTTGGTTGCAAGATTATATACTTTTTGTTAAAAAAAGAGTTTGGCCTTCTAGATCTTAATGAATATAATTGTAAAATATAGTTCGGTTTAAGATGTCCAGAAATCTTGAAAATCCCTCTCATTTTCACAATTCATCTTGGATTTTCATCAAACCTACCTCAAATTGATCGTTACAGCTTGTCCCTGCATTTTAATTCATTCAAAAGTTCATTCCGACCACCGCTGCAGAAATCCAACATGTGCTTGGCACATGCATTTAGCATTGGGCCTCAAATGCAGCAGATAATAATCATTTTCTAGAGCGGTTGTGGTCGGAATGAACTTTTGAATGGATTGAAACTCGGGGACATGCTGTAACGATCAATCTGAGGTTGGTTTGATGAATGTGAAAATGAGTGATTTTCAAGATTTCTGAACATCTTCAACCAAACTATAGATGCTCTGAGAATTTGTTACCTATCAGTTAACGCCAAATCCAGTCATTTTAACCATTTATGTGTCTCTGGCGACAACCAAGTTCACACAAAAAATCTGAATTTGGCATTCCAGACTGTAACTGCTCAAGGAGTTGCAGATGGGTTTCAATTTACTCTGGCATGATGTGGTGGGATGGAGAGGTGACCTATCGGGTTTTGGGCCGGATCCAATATCCAAAATGGTTGCCAAGGCTTTGATCATGGAATTTTCAAATATGGTACATGTATTTATCAAAAGCAAGAGATAAAAAATGCATTTTGCTTTCTTTTTCAGAAAAACGCCAAGTTATTTTACTCTGCGATCTCTAAGGTTCCTGGTTTGAATCCTGTCATGCCCCAGGGTGCCATGTATATGATGGTATGTAGGTTCTTCCTGGTTTGTTTTCCAAATTAACATGATTCCAATTCCCGCTTTTTGTTCGAGCATTCTCCGCTTACATTTGTGTACATTATACATACAATACATGTGCAATGGATTTGCTTGATTATTATTGCGGCTTTGGAGAATGAGATTTTGTGTTATCATTTTCTGATGCAGTTATTTTCACTTCAGATTGGTATTGAGTTGGAACACTTTCCTGGCATGCAGACCTGTGAAGAGTTTTCAGAAAGACTTGTGACAGAACAATCGGTGTTCTGTCTGCCTGGCAAGGTAGATAGAAGGTTTTAGTCAGGATTGGCCTCTTGAAACTGAGATATGTGGCTAAGATTGCCATGACTTCACAGACAGAACATCAGCTTTCGGAGTTTGTTACTGACAAACTGTCCATGGCTTGAGAAGTAAATGTTCACTATCTTTTTGAATTGTGCGAAATGGCCAATGTTTTTCTTGTGGATATTTTAGAGAAATACAATATTGAAACTATTTATAGGCTGGTCCCAGCCTTTGCACAATTTCAGGACAGCTCTGGTTTCTGAGCGCAATTGCTTGGCAAGAAAACAACTACAACTGAATAGCCTTTCCTCACAAGTTTGTAAATCTTTTTAAAAGAATGAATTGTTCTATTTTTTCCAGGCATTCAACTACCCGAGTTATATAAGAGTAGTGTTGACTGTACCAGAGCTCCAACTCAAAGAAGCATGCAGTCGAATAAAACAATTCTGTCGGAAGCATTTCAACAAACCAACAGGGCCTTATCCAAAAAAGCAGGAGGAGTGGGATTTACATTTGGACTTTGACATGTGTACAGAATAAAGAGTGACACAAATGGGACAAGATACTTGTGACAAGGCGAGGCTGATATAGGAGTCACACCTGCATGTGGTGAGATGGTTATGACCTATAAGATACTTGTGACTAGGCGAGGCGGATATAGCTGTACGAGGATCTGTTATGTATATACCCTGCATGTGGTGAGATGGTTATGACCTATAAGATACTTGTGACTAGGCGAGGCTGATATAGGAGTCACAGCTGTACGAGGATCTGTTATGTATATACCCTGCATGTGGTGAGATGGTTATGACCTATAAGATACTTGTGACTAGGCGAGGCTGATATAGGAGTCACAGCTGTACGAGGATCTGTTATGTATATACCCTGCATGTGGTGAGATGGTTATAACCTACAAGTTGTTCTGTCTTTTTGACCGTCACCCGGTGTGCTGTTTTCCTGGTTTTGTTTGCCTGCGAATGTGTCATCTAGTTGGTTTGTAGCATTTTAGGAATCTCCTCCAAAAGAATGCACAGAGTGTGCTATTGCACGAAGCAGTATTTTCAAGGGACCATCTGGTTGTTTGTTTTTGCTCATGAACATATCTGATGTATACAATGGCCAAGGCAACACATTGTTTTGTTTTTTTATGAATGTTGACATTGAAATGCATGTTACTATTTTGCTATTTTATAGACTGTTTGACTTGAGTAGGTCGACTTGGACATGACTTGTAGTTACATTGTATCAGAAATATAGTTGTACCTTAGGGCCCCTAGGTGAACGAGCTCTGTAATTTAATGTGAATACAAGTTGTTGATGGTTTTATGAGATCTTTAGTCTGTTCTTTCAAGTAGTATGCAGTTGCTGCTGTGACTTTGCTTTCATGTGTACCCTTCACAGCAGGACGAATCTGAGATGACACTCCCATCCAATGGAGACAACTTTGGGCTTTTTCCCTAGGGAAAGGTTGGATATAAGCTTGCATGGAGAAAGGGAATTCAGAAGAGATTGTGTCTCTCCATCCAAAAGTCGCGGCCAAGGCTTAGTCATCCTAATCAGAAGAAGCAGAGGAAAGAAGTGTCCCCCGAGGGAAGAAGTCAATCAATGTTGGCATTTGTGAAGCACTCCAATTACTCGGCGAGTGGGTTTTCTGGATCGCTTATTTCCCCAAAGGCAACTACAAAAAGGTGGGCCTTTAGGATAGACTTGTAAGCCTGGAGGGAACCAATTTTACAGAGCTTTTGTGGCAGCTGGTTCCACACTTTTGGAGCAGTTGCCGCAAAGGAACGACCACCAAGAATCTGGCACTCGAACCGAGGAACATCGCAGATCCTGATCTAGGGCTTTGGCGATCGATCTTTCTTAATTGAATCATGGATCTGAGATATCCTAGAGCCTCCCCATTCAAGCACTTGAACACTAAGGGTCTTGTACTGGATCCTGAACTTGACTGGTAGCCAGTGCAGGTAAACCAGCACGGGGAAAATGGTCAAACTTTCCCATCAAACACACAACTCTTGCGGCAGTGTTGAAAACCTGTTGTACTATAGTTGAGGTGGGCGATGATATAAGCATGCACCCAGGTCTTTGTGGATTTTTCAGACAGAAAGGTTTGGATTTGTTGTCTGATTGAGGCCAAAGTAGGCCTTGGCATGAATTTTGTTTACGTGCGTCTCCATGGACATGTTGCAATAAAACCATCCACCCTGATTGCGGACACATTGGACTGGTTGGATATCTGTCCCGCCAACCTTTATTGATGCAATGCTCACCTTTGCAAGCTGCTGCTGTGTGCCAAAGATGGCAAACTCAGTTTTAGCGTCATTGATCACGAGTTCATTTTCAATATACCATGCTCCAATGTTAACTATGCATCGCTCAATGGCTTCCACTGCTTCAGTCTGGCATGCAAGTGGCATTGGTTTAAAGGAAAGGTACAACTGATTGTTATCAGAGACACCGTGGGAAGAGGGGGAGATAATTTGAGATGAGGCTGTACAATCTTGAAACGTAGAAGAAAAGCACAGGGCCCAGTTTCCCTGTGGCACGCCACATCTAAGCGTAAAGTCCCCCCCCCCCAGACTAGCTCAAAGAACTTCCATCCGAGCTGTGCGCTGAAAGGAACCTCCAAGAAGCTCTTTTGGAGATTCAGGTTTCAGCCAACGACAAAGAAATACTTGGGGTGTCATCAAGTCGTGCGCTTCATCTACACGACACTTGTACATGTATATCATGTCGAAAACTATTTGTAGGAATTGTGAATTTACAAAAAAATATTGCAAAAGTTGCCCCAACTGGACCAAATCTCACAGCAGTTATAGAGATGAACAAAACAACATAATACATTTTTCAACTTTATTAACCATTAAACTGTACAGACAAATGACCGAAATACATTTTAAGACGGCATGTTCTTGACGACTCCTTGCAGCAGACAACATCTTTTCCTTCTCCATGGCAGCCTTGCTTCCTTACTCTCCTTCCACCCACTATTTATCACCACTTCAGGTTCTTGTTTTTTATTGTCAATTTTTTCTGTTCTTTTTTATATTTTGTTGTGCATTTTCTTTTCTTTTCTTTCTTTTTTTTTTTTGTTTTTTTTTTTCTTGAAAATTCAGTGAAGGAAGCCATGGCAATACTTTTACTACACGTCCATATGATGTATAAACACCAAAGGAGGAAAGTCAATACAACTGAACACCTGACTCGGAGTAAAACAGTGCAAGAGGAACTATTCTGTCGCTACCTGCTGTGCTTTCAATCTTGAAAGGTAAAAAAGATAATAACATAAGCATGCAAATAAATGCAGTGCGCTTAAAGTGATGTCACTTGTACACCTTAGTACACAGAAATGTGCCAATATTCAGGAGAAATACAGGTAAAATGACCATTAAAACAAGCAGTTATCATTCATAAGTGCATGGACTAATTTGCACGCCTATATGGTAATATCATTCGACCTTCAATTTGCAAACTTCAAATTTCCATTCACAACTTCCTTCACTGCAAGTTCAAGTTGCATCTTTTCTACTTTTCTCTTTTTTCTTTTATAATATTTTTTTGTTATATTTTCTTTTGTTCTCTTTTTTACCCACCCACCCACCAGTCCCCTCGTTGCTTGTCCGAGTAGGAGGTGAAAGGTCTGACCCTGTAAAAGAGAACTAGAAAGGGTTTCCTTTAGGGGAGGGTCACATCAAGTGATATCCATTCAACAACAACTCACCAACAAATCAAACAACACACCACCCATTCACAAAGTTGGGGAGAAAAGTGACTTTTCCTTGCTTCCAAGTCCTGTCACCTGTATCAGATCTACATGTACTTTCAACATAGATTTGACCACATTAATGCTTCCAAGCCTCGTCAAATCTGGGCCAAAATAAGGAGATTTAAAATAAAAGATTCGGGAACAGAACGACTTATTCATTTTGTTCATTTACATAAGTTCACTTGGTAATTTTGTAACTAGAAGGGTTAAAATCAAAATAAGGTTTAATAGGTAGTCTGTATTAATTTAATTACCCCACTTACACTGATAACCACTGATGATCCACTTCATGTCTAAAATTGTCCATAATGATACAACCAAGGACAAATACTTTTATTGACTTATAAGTTCATTTCGGTTATAAATCACTGAAGATAATTCAAATTCCATCCTACAAAACACCTTTCACGACTTTGAATCAACCCTGTTGTCAAAAGAAGATTATTGCCATATCTGGTTATGCATGTGCAATGGCAAGTAACCAAGGAAACCAAACAGAAACCACGGTACCTTCTTCATGCGCTGGTGCCAAATCAAAAACTAAAAAGACTGTGAAAAGTATAAAATGCTGTGAGCTCACAATTTGTGGCGCATTCTTTGAGGAGACCGTATAGAGCCGAAAACGCACTAGAGATGTCATAGCCAGAACATGTTATTCACGTTCACATTCACCTGTCACACGAACACACACTCTGGGCTGGGAGCATTTGGAATTTAATGTGAAAAATATTAAGCAACATATAGGCACTTAAAAACAAAAAAAGCTACATTAATACAGTTTTCCAGTTAAATGTAGACATCAAATGATAAAATATTTGTACCAATGCCCACAAAAACCCCACCCAATGGAACTTAGCTCACAGTAACTTTCACATATGGTTCTCATTAATTAATAAGGGCCTACTTGGGAGAACGACTTTGGCACTCAAATATGTGGGAATATACGTACATTCCAATAGGAATGTATGCTGTATGTATGCTTGATATAATGATCAACTTATGCTGGCAGATGTGTATTATGGATGCATTGATATGGACTACTCGTGTTGTCAGTCAGTCACAAGAATAGGATCCATCCCACGGGTGCCCTCATTAATTTGCATTGATATAATGACCAACTTATGCTGGCAGATGTTTCACTCAGCATATGAAAATTAGTTGTATTAGGCAAACTAAATAAGCCTAGGCTCTCATGTCTACATTATCTCTTCAGTATAAAAAAGTAAGCCGTCTATTTGCTGTATTTTATTGTAGTCGAGAAGAAGTAATTTAAACAAATAGTTGTAATCTTGTCAATGGTCTTTAATACCATGGTAACCAATAAAACAGTGGCAGTATGTTACAACATGGCTTTAAGACCACCCCCCCCCCCCCCCCCATAATACATGTATATTGAAAACCTGAAGGGCAGGAAACAAGAAACCAGTGTAACCTCACACTCTGATCAATATGGTGTAGAAACATGTACATGAACTTTCTGCAGTCATTTAAGCTTCATGGGAACTGGCCTCTTCTGGCGAGCCTTATGGTCTATATTTCTTCGTGACAATGTTGTTCGAGTAAAGTTAAATGCTTGTACAGCTCAATACGGGGAGAACCAAGACGCTCTTCGGGACCTGCAACAAATGTAAGATTCAAACCATTATTTGAAATCAGAGGAAAGATAGCCTTGCCTTAGTAAGACAACCAAGCATCCACTTACAACATATCGGGTGGCCCGAAAAAAACAACATCAAATTCACAAGTCAATAAAACTGTTCAATTGAAAGATATCACTCTGAAAACTTGTACACTTTTAAACCTAGAAATTGACTATCAATGGTTAATTTTCAAGGTTTCACGTTTGATAGTTTTGTCACGTTAAAGAAAATGAAAATGTGAATCAAAAATTACCATGCAGGAATACTAAAGCTGTTCTTACCCGAGTCTTAAACCAAAATGAATCAACATCACCAACATCATCAGTCCCAAAACTTTTTTGAGTTTGAAAATTTTTCAAAATTTGAACTGACTGACCTCTGAAAAAATTTCTAAGTACAAAATTTTTTTTTCACTTTTTTTTTTTTTTCGCTCAAAATGAACCAACATCCCCAATATCATCATACTAAGGACATCCCAATCTTCTTTCAAGACCTGCATTTACCTGTAAGAAGATCTCCCTCTGGGACGAGGGGCGTAAATTCCTGAACTGTACGGGTGGTAGGTGCCATATGCCCTTCCTCGCCCACGTCCTCGGTAGCCTCCCCTTGGTGGACGATTGGTAGAAGATATTCCTGGAAGATTGGCGCGTTTGGCAGAGACCTGAAGAATGTAGTTTTTGAGCTTTGAAGGAATGACAAGGAGAAGTGATTTTCATCCAATAACATATAAACAGCAGCTGATATTTCGAAGTAAATAAACGAGAGGCCAAAGCTACTATGAACAAATGTGGCTACAAGAGCACAATAGCATTTTTCAAAAATCTCTTCCAGCTTGCTACATTTTCTTTCAGAACGTGACCTTCACATCTTCAAGCAAAGGCCAATCTGGTTCTGCACAAACTCAAACCCCAGTCCTTATGCCTGATATCAGTAACACCACTTACCTTGATCTGCCTACCCTTGAATAAAGACTCGTTAAACCCCACAGCTGTTTTTACATCATCTTTGTCAGCAAATTCAACATAGGCAAACCTAAAAAGTAGGGAAAGAAAGATTTTACAAACTTAGTTACGATTTACAGGAATGTGACAGTGCCCACTGCCAAATAACTGAAAAATCCTTTGAACTTCCCTAAAGTACTGAAAAGATGTCCCTAAATTGGTTATTTTTTTTACCCATTTCAAAAATTTCTACAGTGTCACAGTACAAGGGACAACCAGTCCTCCTTTCATCCCAACATCAGGGACGATGACTTCCTGTCCAACGTGGCAGCAGACAATGCCGAGACACTCGTTCAAACATGCCTGTTAACCCTAACCCTTAACCGCGTTGCTGACCATAACGAGACCAAAATTAATCCACAACCTGAGAAAGGTATGTGCTTTTTAGGGTTCTCCTCCAATGTGGAAACAGGCCTTAATAATATGTAAAATAAGACCATGAATAAACTCATCGACACCCATCCTACACATCCTGGTAGACGCGGGCCTTTACTTTCAGCCATCCTACACATCCTGGTAGACGCGGGCCTTTACTTTCACCCATCCTACACATCCTAGTAGACGCGGGCCTTTACTTTCACCCATCCTACACATCCTGGTAGACGCGGGCCTTTACTTTCACCCATCCTACACATCCTAGTAGACGCGGGCCTTTACTTTCACCCATCCTACACATCCTGGTAGACGCGGGCCTTTACTTTCACCCATCATACACATCCTAGTAGACGCGGGCCTTTACTTTCACCCATTCTACACATCCTGGTAGACGCCGGCCTTTACTTTCACCCATCCTACACATCCTAGTAGACGTGGGCCTTTACTTTCACCCATTCTACACATCCTCGTAGACGTGGGCCTTTACTTTCACCCATCCTACACATCCTAGTAGACGTGGGCCTTTACTTTCACCCATCATACACATCCTGGTAGACGCGGGCCTTTACTTTCACCCATCCTACACATCCTGGTAGACGCAGGCCTTTACTTTCACCCATTCTACACATCCTAGTAGACGCAGGCCTTTACTTTCACCCATCCTACACATCCTAGTAGACGTGGGCCTTTACTTTCACCCATCCTACACATCCTAGTAGACGTGGGCCTTTACTTTCACCCATCCTACACATCCTAGTAGACGTGGGCCTTTACTTTCACCCATCCTACACATCCTAGTAGACGCGGGCCTTTACTTTCACCCATCCTACACATCCTAGTAGACGTGGGCCTTTACTTTCACCCATTCTACACATCCTGGTAGACGCGAACCTTTACTTTCACCCATCCTACACATCCTAGTAGACGTGGGCCTTTACTTTCACCCATCATACACATCCTGGTAGACGCGGGCCTTTACTTTCACCCATCCTACACATCCTGGTAGACGCGGGCCTTTACTTTCACCCATCCTACACATCCTAGTAGACGCGAACCTTTACTTTCACCCATCCTACACATCCTAGTAGACGTGGGCCTTTACTTTCACCCATCCTACACATCCTAGTAGACGCGAACCTTTACTTTCACCCATCCTACACATCCTAGTAGACGCGAACCTTTACTTTCACCCATCCTACACATCCTAGTAGACGTGGGCCTTTACTTTCACCCATCCTACACATCCTAGTAGACGTGGGCCTTTACTTTCACCCATCCTACACATCCTAGTAGACGTGGGCCTTTACTTTCACCCATCCTACACATCCTAGTAGACGCGAACCTTTACTTTCACCCATCCTACACATCCTAGTAGACGTGGGCCTTTACTTTCACCCATCCTACACATCCTAGTAGACGTGGGCCTTTACTTTCACCCATTCTACACATCCTGGTAGACGCGAACCTTTACTTTCACCCATCCTACACATCCTAGTAGACGTGGGCCTTTACTTTCACCCATCCTACACATCCTAGTAGACGTGGGCCTTTACTTTCACCCATCCTACACATCCTGGTAGACGCGGGCCTTTACTTTCACCCATCCTGGTAGACGCGGGTCTTTACTTTCTAGCATTTCTATATTCTCGTTCCACTATGACCATGAAGAGCCCACGGCACAGAATCTTTGGGGCGCATTATGATCATGAATACCAAACGGATCTGCATCGATATAAACTGGAGCACACATTTTGAGAGTCCTAACAACACTTTCATTTCAAATATTTATAACACACAATTGCTCAAACTCTGGTCTCTGGATGGGTCGTTTTGTAGCCAAATAGGTCTTTTTGAAATAATTTACAAAATAAACCAGTTTGCCACCTACGCTTGAACTCATTCAATAATTGAAATGCCTGAGAATGCAGAAAATTTAAACATACCCCTTCGGATGGCCAGAAAATTTATCACACAGAATTGTCACTCTATTTACTGCTCCACAGCCATGGAAGTGGGCCTCGAGTTCCTCTGCTGTGGCGCTGTAATCAACCTGCAACAACAAATTATTAGGTTGAGATCTATGGAGCATTTTATTCTTGTAAACAGCCACTTTCTCTCACGTTGCTGACCATACCGAGACCAAAATTAATCCACAACCTGAGCATTTTATTCTTGTAAACAGCCACTTTCTCTCACGTTGCTGACCATACCGAGACCAAAATTAATCCACAACCTGAGAAAGTTATGTGTTTTTTTAGCGTTCTCCACTTTCTCTCACGTTGCTGACCATAACGACACCAAAATTAATCCACAACCTGAGAAAGTTATGTGTTTTTTAGCGTTCTCCTCCAATGTGGAAACTGGCCTTAATAATATGTAAAATATGATAATAAATAAACTCATCGACGCCCATACCCAATTGTGTTTCTTACAGCAGTTAAAAGATGACTCGACTGCACTATGACTGAAGAACATGGATGGCTCCTTTTCAATTAAATGTGACACACAGCACACTGAACTTACATTTCCAACATAAATCGACCGAGCATCCACTTCGATTTTTTCTTCTTTTGATAAATTCAAGGGATTTGCTGGAAATAAAGGGAGAAGATTTTGCAGAGGAGACCGAACAAAATATCTACGAGTCTCAAGGAATCAGATTCGTGTCATTATATGTCATCGGTAACATATTGAGTTTTCAAGACATCTGAAGGAAACAAAAACTTGCCATGAATGTTATACTTTTTTCTCAATCTTATTTTCTCTTCGACAGCAGTATAAAGTCAGTGGAACTACGAATCAGGCTGTGGCGTTAAAGTAGCAGTGTCATTTTGATCCTCCAGCCCGGTGCTTCTAACCAGGTGCAGTCTTGAAGGAAGTGATCTTGTCCACATAATAGGTACTGTGAAGAGTTATGACTGGGTAATCCGCAGTGTCCGAGAACAATGGCAGTAGCTGTAGTAGTAAATAAAAGGCATTTCCACTAGGTTTTAATCAAAGGAACCATTATGTGGACTGTGAGTGTGAGTTATGACTTGCTGACACTCTGCTAGTCAAGAAACCTCAGAAAATGAATACTCACCAGCTGATGCGGACCCTGAACTAAGATTCATTTGTTTTTCCACTTCGTTCTGCATTTCTTTCAGTTTTTCTGCCTCCTCTTCCATCTCTCGTACTCGAGCCTTGATTGCTTCCAATTCCTGTCAAACAAAAGCACATCGTTCACAATGAGCACCATTTCAAAAACTCCTTTGATTTGCTTGGCCTTCTTCACTGTTGGTCAGTGAGGCAGAGCCCTTCAATTATCCTCTGAGACAAGCTGGGAAGATTCATTTGAGGTAGGTTTCAATTTCATTAATAATATTATACGCAATTGTTGATTAGAATAGAAAGCGATTTTCAAGATTTCTCAACATCTTGGCGTTGGACAAGACTACAGGTGCCAAACACTACCCTTCACTGCAATTATCATGATTGAAGCTTATTTGCCAAAGATGATACTCACAGGGTCCTCTCCAGTGTCAACAGCCTCAGCCAGAACTTCCTGTTCCTCTGGTGCATCAGCAAAATCACCGTTCTCTTGTTCAGCCATGGTTCTGAAAGAAGAAACACACTCTCACATAGCATGGGCCTTTTTGACAAAGACGACTCAGGGCCAAAGTTTGTCAATGCAAATTACGATAGCGTCATGTCGCAGATGAACCAATCAGATCGTAGCCTCCAATTTTTAAAAAAGATTTGAATTTGAATTTTGAAATTTGAATTTTTTTTTAACAAATAAATTGTAAAGGGGCATTGTTGTCTAATGCCGGATATATTCATGCAGTGAGTAACACGGACTATATCGTTGACGTTACACTTGTTGGTTGGGAACAACGTTTACACGTGACGCTAAAGTAATGTAAAACCGTCACTCGCTTCAGACTGAGCTGCAATGCATCGTGACGTGACGACAGCCAACACGATGCAAACGTAAATTGAATCTCTAGTACATCAACGGGCACCAAGTTGACCAACAGTGCCCGAGTGAGGCGAGTCGTGTTAATCCACGAAAAGCACACACTCACAACTGACACCTTCCCTTCCCAGATACGGGTGTTTTTTGCATCTCAAAGTTGCCATAATGGGCTCCCCATATTGAGTACAAGTGATTCCCGATTGTTAGAGTAAAATTAAGAGAATAATTACATACATTGGAGAGGGGGATAGCTGACTAAAAAGGACACAGACAACAAAACCCAATTCTTGTCTCGACAATGGCGGATGTTGTTACCGCAGACCAATTCCGTAGTGACCGCTGCAGTGTGGAGACAGGGATGTGATATTCTGAACGATAGTCTGGGCGGCCTGATGAGAAACGGACCACACGGGCTGGAGTTTACCTTTTGCATGTACATGTAAATTTGGCTGTAGCGTGATTGTGACATGGTGGTCCAGATACTGAGAGACAGATACAGCCTGGGTGCGAATTTATAATTCCCAAACTGAACTGACGCTTAGAATAATTATCGGAGTTCGATTGGCTGATCATGGTCACGTGGTGTAGCCTTAACCGTGCACACTAATTCAGCCATGGAGGCATCCTTTGGCGTGGGTTCGAATCCGCCATTGGGATATTTCTTTCTTTTTCTTTTTTGCTTATATTTATGTCTTATATCATGAATGATAATTTTTTAACATGTATTTTCATTTTTAGATTGTATCAATTTCATACCACTAATTTCAAATAAAATCTTTTCAAATAATATGTAAAGGCACATAGAAACTATTTTTCAGATACCGAATGGCTTGGAAAATCAATGGGGGTCTTGTCTCTAGATGAAAAAGGAAACATTGATCCCCATAATCCAGCCCTCACACAAATTCCTCAGCTTTATGTAAGTTAACGAAAGTAAAAATAAGTGCCTAGATATCATTCTAAGCTGATTTAAAGTGTAGTGGTGTTCTGTAAAAGGTGTAACAGTACGCCCTGGTAGAACAAATGATTCTCTAAAAGTTCTTTGAAAGTGCCTATAATGCTACCAGTATCAAAATTAGAACAAGATGAAACAGTGAAAACTTTTTTTTAAAAGATGAAATGTAAGAAAAAAGAAAAAAAAATGTGTTGAAATTTATTTTCCCACCTGGGGTTCGATCCCCAAACTTCTGTACTACTTGACAACATCGAGTCCACTTCGGCCATGTGCGTATGTAAATTGACTCTACTGTTGACCAATCAGAAAGCTCGAAATATATCTTATGACTATCCTGTTTGGGAATTGTAAATTCGCAGCCAGGGCGTAATTGTGTGTTTGTGACGTAATAGCAGCTAGTCCTTGCACCGAGAGACAGATGAACAGTCAGGCTGGTCTTTGGTTGTGGTATGGTGGTCCAGGAACAGAGACAGATACAGCCTAGCTTGCTGGTCTGTGATTTTGACATGGTTGTCCAGGCACCAAGAGACAGATACAGCTGGGCTGGTCACAAGTGTCCAGTAACTTTAAATTCCCTATCATTTCCTCCAAGTTGAACCATCCGAGATGACCAATTGTTGTTAGACAATGGTACATTTGAAACAAAAACTCTCTGACCTTACTCACAAACTTAAAAGTACATGTATTAACACAAAATCGAATTTATTCAATCAGCTTTTTCTTTAAGTACAAAGTATAACAAAGCTAGCTGCCAAGTGTCAGACAGATTATATCTAAAAAAAGGTGGAAAAGTGGATCGAAGGCGATCAGCAGTGAGAACAATGTAAGACCAAGATGAAAACGAAATACAGTACTTTCACGAACATGATTGTTCAAACACCAGTCATACATGGAATGTACAAAAACAATAACGTATCACAGGAATACAGTTGATGGAGATCTTAATTAACTCACTGCCCTGTTCATTATCCACAATCTTGTCAGCTCTATCTTTATTAAAGGCAGACTACAGGAAGAAACAAAATGAGTCACACATATACACATTGTGGCCGATAGAGGTCTCCACCACCTTATCAGTACTGTTCACTGAGTCAATCAACCAAACCCATGCAGTGTATAACTGGTATGGGTGTGGGGGAAATGTAGCTGTCAGCACTACTCCAGCCTCTCATGCTGAAAAAGAATAAAGATGACATTGAACAGCAATAAAGTCAAATCCCCTCTCACCCACTCGATCAAAAACTCCAAGAAACTCAGAAAACAGAAGCTCACTCAAGAGAACCAACCCCGAGTTTACTGTTCTATGTATAAGCAAACTTAAAGCTGAGCATCCGCCTTAAGTAAAAAGTAGGGGTTTTCAAGTTTCTGAGTATAGCTACCATTTTGCTTTACTCTGTTACTACGTGTGTAAAGACTTCTTCTATGATTTGCTGACTAGACAAGACTCTATGATTTGATTGGCCAGACAAGACTCTCTCTATGATTTGATCGGCCAGACAAGAATGGCTCTCTTGATTCGATTGGCTAGACAATAAAGGCTCTCTCTATGACAAGACTCTATGATTTGATCGGCTACACAAGACTCTCTCTATGATTTGATCGGCCACACAAGACTCTATGATTTGATCGGTGCTTACTTCAACAAGAATGCCAATACAGTAGCCTTCCAATAATTTGTATGCTTCCTGACTATGGCCCTTATCAACGAATGAACTAGTCACATCCCCGCCTGCATTCTCTAACAGGATGTCTTCTCCTCCTGGATGCTGCCAAAAAAACAAATGGACT
Organism: Lineus longissimus; assembly: GCF_910592395.1. Lineage (NCBI taxonomy): Eukaryota > Metazoa > Nemertea > Pilidiophora > Heteronemertea > Lineidae > Lineus > Lineus longissimus. The sequence continues at coordinate 19,161,623 of NC_088318.1, read as the reverse complement.
ATTAAAAGGCAGCCTCTTTGAGCCATTTCAATGTCAGCACCAATGTCACTGACAAGCCAAATCTGCCATATTTTCAGAAAAAAAGGAATTTTTTAATTTGGACTTTTTGAAGATGCCCCAGAATTGTTCAATGGGAGCTAACTCAACTGCCCGTCGTTTGGTTCGGCTATTTCTGATGATTACCGAAGCCATTGACCAGGCTACATCAACTTGGCCCGAGATATCACGTTTGAGAAAAGACCATGTAATAGCATTCCGCGAAGTTACTATTTATAGCTTACAAGGTCATTTGCATAAGATATTGATGACGTTTGTAGTCACGTGACAGTCGGACATCGACACTTATTTCTACGCATTTGAGCTTATTTCAAAGTCAATTATCTTTGACCCTGCATTGTTTTAGCATGAATGATACCATAGAGTCAGAGAGAGAAATATATATTCAGAACAATTATGTAGTATTTCCAACCCTCGGACATGTGCCAGATTGAATCTACAGCTAACTGCCCTAGTTAGAAAGCCTGAAGCCATTACGAAACCGCATGTTTGTCCGACATTGCCTCTAATTCAGCGATGGGGAAATAGAGGGCAGCAGCTGCAGTAACGTCATCTTCGTGGAATGTTATTCAAGCTTTTTGAAGCGAGAACAGCAGCAGGTTGTTCCCCTTCACCGACCCCTAAAAACCTGTGCCTAATTAAGATTTGATTGAGATTCTGGTTGAATTTACTTGCCCCTAATGCAGTTATAACTTATAAAGAAATAATGAATTTGTAATTATACTAGGACAGTGATTGAACCGTACCAACCCACGGGCCCTTGCCGCGGGTTCCGATGTTGCATTATGATAATGAGCCAAACCAAAGGACGGGCAAATAGACTTTCCTTTGTTCAATAGTGTGCTTGGCTTTAAATAGTTTGGCTTAGGCCTATTACATTCTGACATGCAAGCATCGTTGACATGCAACTCACCTTCCTCACAAATGTCGTCACATCATAAACTTTGTCCTTCATTATGATCCAACAAGATGAAAAAGTACAATGGGCCGAGACTTCGTCCCTTGTGTGTTCCTTCCACTTCTCCATGACGACAAGAACAACCTAAACCAGCCAGAGCTGCGTTTCCAAGTTGGCATCATCATAATCCATGTTGTCACACACTAAAATGAAAATCTGGCCAGATTAGTAAAGTATATGCCTATACACTAGTGCATTGACAAACCATGCTATAGTTGGGCGAGATTATGTTACTTTGTGGTGGCGCTCTTTAGGACGACCGTGTAATTTGTTAGGGAAGATACTCGGTCGTTTCACTCCCTAACCTTTCGCTCCCAGTCGTTTCGCTTCAAATCGACTTGAGGCGAGGCGAGGTTAGGGGACGGACGTAGAACCTATAATGTCCATCTTGAGATACAGGTTTTTTATACTCTTTCGTCGTGAACAAAATATCGAGAGGCGGAGTAACTGATTACGTCAGGATCCGGATGTCTGAAGCGACTTCTCCATTATTTAGACAAATAATTCGTCCCCAAAAGGGGCGAGGTGCCTGTTCCGAAAATGATTGGTTCATGGTTGATCGCAATAACAGCGATAACACAACAGAATCTGATAATAGGGGGCGACACCATGACAGACCTAGTTGGTCCGGAGTTTACCATACAAGCCATACAGGCTGCCTGCTGTGGGGCTAAATTACTATTTGTTGGCCTGCCCAAGGCAATATAGACCATTCATGAAATAAAAGTTTTTTTTCGATCGTCTCTGCTCGGTGTATTTATTTATAATTATGAAATATCGCCTTGTTGATAACTTGATTGACGACAAATCAAATGACGTTCATTCCCAACGAAAAATCTGTAGTGTTATTCGAGGTGATAATACTGACATCAGACCACCAGGATTCAGAAATACTCAACAATGTCTAATATCTTGTTGTTCTTTCCCTTCAGGGTAAGATTGATTAATCATGGCCTCGGGATGTGCCACCAATCAGAGGAGAAAGGTGTTGAAGCGATATTACATCAAGGGGGCAGTGGTGCCATTTGAGGAGGACCTGACTCATGAGTTTAAGGGCCATCGCAACATGGCAGTGGAGGAGCTTCCTCCTTGGGCCTTTATCACAGGATCAAACAAACGAAGCCGCAAAGCTGTCTCCAGGTAAACTGATGGGACAAAAGCTGCTGAGTGAGAGAAAGTATAATGCTTTACCTAAAGTCATTAGAATATAGATGCTCGGAGTCCAACTAGTAGCTAGCTAGCAGCTTCAGAAAGCTACCAGCCAGGCTCAAACCTTCAATCATCCGTTCATGACACATTCATCTCAAGCCAATCAGATTGGTTTACCGCATTCATCTCAAGCCCATCAGATTGGTTTACCGCATTCATCTCAAGCCCATCAGATTGGTTTACCATATTTTTCACTATTGAGTTGTCCTCCTATTTTTTCAGGACGATCAATGGTTTCCTCAACACAGGGAAAGGAGGTACAGTCTATCTTGGGATTGTTGACGATGGAACAGTCAAAGGAATGAAACTGACACAATATCAGGTTGGTTGGTTGTCCATAACCACTGGCAGGCGTGAAAAAGCACCCCCCCCCCCCCCCTTATCAATTCCTTTCATACCTTATTCACATGCCAAGTTGCATAACTATGCATCATCTTTTCAGAAAGACCACCTTCTCACCTCCATGGATGACCTGGCAAGCCGTTACGATCCTCCCTTGTTAAAACATCGCTACAAAGTGCGATTTGTGCCCGTCCTTGACAACAACTGCACAGATGATGACATTTCTGCCCTGACCTCTTTTGATAACACAAGGTAGACAATGTTCCAATCACCAAATGTTTGACTGAACGAATCCACTTGTGTCACAATGCCTTTGTACTAAGATACTTTGCTAAGCGGTTAAAAGTCTGATGCCTGCAAATAGGGGAAGTCGGCTGATAACCACTGTTCCATGAAGGCTTTTCGAGAATGCTAACCCCTCGCCCCACATTTGCCTGGTGAAGTGTATTGGAATCAATAAGCCTTTTCCTATCTTATAGTGATACAGCAGATCTTGATAGTCGAGAGCGACCCCATATCTGCCGCACGCACACGTACTGTTGGTGTGACAAGGAGGCTGTTGCTGTCTATAATAATGTGAGTTGCACACTTCTTCACAGTTTACTGGCAATTGGATTCCATGTCAAAGTCTTGGTGTCCATTTTAATTGATATTTTGCAGACCTCATGTTTGTCGCACAAATAAAGTTGACTGCTAATGTGATAATGATGCAGTGGCCATCTTGAATAGTGTAAGTTAGATTGTACTGTGAAACACCGAAAACAGAACTGGCTTCCTTAATGAAATGGCCAGGGCCATTGTGCTCACCTCATGTGGAGGAAAGATGGATAAAGAGCATTGTATTGTGTCATGTAGTGTTAGGTTTGATGTAGGTCCAAGCAATTACAATTTCCCCAAAATGGCCAATTTACAGTACATTCGACCTCTGTGACCTTGAAAAGTAGGTCAAATCAAAGAAGACCCGGGTGACACATTGAATGGTTGTTAGAATTAGATGTACCTATGATATAAAATTGGTGCCAATCGGGCAAGTCATTACTAGGAATAATGGCATTTTGAAGAATTTAGGATTTGGCCCCCTCCCTGGAGGCCAAACGGCAAATCAGATCGCACCAAACTTCGGTACCTGAGATCACCTGACCAAGGGGTACATGTGTACTTAATTTGTGATCAATAGTCATTGCAGTTAAGAAACTTGCCATAGTTACGGCCTGACAGCGAATTTACGCCATTTGACCTCTGTGACCTTGACAAGAAGGTCAAATTAAAAACCTGTGTGACATATACTGTATGGTGGTTAGATGTACCCATGATATCAAATTGGTGGCAATCGGGCAAGAAGTTAAGGAATAATCACATTTTTAAGGTTTTTGGATTTTGCCCCCTGGTGGTCAAGTGGTGAATCATATTGGACCAAACTTCGGTCCCTGAGATCACCTGACTAAGAGGTAAATGTGTACCAAATTTGGTATCAATAGTCATTGCAGTTTAGAAACGTGCCATCGTTACATCCTAACGGCCAATTTACACCATTTGACCTCTGTGACCTTGAAAAGGAGGTCAAATCAAAAACCCGGAGGATATATGATGCACCTTTGCTAGAAGTACCTACCATATTTTTTTCAAAATTTCCCGACTACTATTAAGGGAGATATTGCATATTTTCACTTTTAACGTTTGGCCCCCTGGTGGCCAAACCATAAAACGAATCGGATTGAAACTTAGTCTCCAAGGTGTCATTACATAAGGGTACATGTGTACCAAGTTTCAACTCAATAGCTCTAACAGTTACGAAACGTGCCCTGCTAACGGACGACGGACGACGACGACGACGACGACGACGACGACGACGACGACGACGGACGACGGACGCCACGGTATGGGATAAGCTCACCTCTGCTAAGAGGTGAGCTAAAAATGTAATGCTGGTACCCATTGTGACATGGTTACAGCTGTTGGAGTTGTTGTTAGGATATTCATTCCAGACCTTGACATTGTACATCAAAGTGATTATTTACACCATCAGTAGGGATTTAGTGATGGAGAGATTCACACTTTGTCCTAACTGGGATAATCAGTCCCCATCTCCAGCTACTCATGTTCTTGGGACATGTGCTTCACATGTAAATGGAGTAGTGATTTCAAGAATAATTCTACGATAGTCTTTGGGAATACTGTTAGAGGCCCCTGAATACCATGATGTGGTTGTTAGCATACCAAGCATCAGTTTTTGAGGATAATTGAATTTAATTTTTTGAAGGGAATCTTTGCTCCTGATTACGTGATAGAAATCACAGTCAGGCCATGGGATCCGAATCACAAAGAAAACAAGCAGCTAGTTGAAGGGGACCATAAACTGCCACCATTCCACTCCGATGAAGAAGGCAATTGTTATTTCAGGCGGCAAGCATCTGTTGTAGCAGTGAGTAAACATTTATAGGAGGAGATTGTTATCTATGGACTCTGTCTCAAGTCTAATTCAGTAGGTTCTCACTTCATGAGTGTTTATCTTATCACCAGATGGCAGTATAGTAGCAAGTTCTTAAAGGCCCATGCCATATTTGTGTTCTTGTGGCTAAGTTAAATAGAAATAAACAGATCTGTTCTCTAAGTCATAATCTATTGAACAATTTCTTTTCAGTACACGCCACAAGAGATTTGGACAATGACGCAACAGGAGGTGAAGGAGTTATGTCAGGCGGAGATTGATGAGTAAGTTGACCAGTCGTCATGACAAGGAAACACGTTTTATTGAGAGAGCTGAGAAATTTATAGTTATCACACCATATATACAGATTTATCAAAAGTCATCAAATACATTAGAATATAGGGAAATAGTTGTGTGGAAGAAAATAATTTTGATTTAACGAAGAGAAAATTATTTCGTGCTTCTGAGAGTTTCATTTAAAATAATGTGACATCTTCCTTGCAGGTTGAAAAGAGCAATCAGGCAGTTAAAAGTTTCTTGATTATGCTGCATGGATGATGACAGGAGGGAAATTGTTGCATATAGTGCAGTGAGCATTTAGAGGACAGATCCTCATACAGACTTCGGGTCTATCAACATGCCAAGCGTGTGGACATGGCCTGTGGGCCTCTTCGATGTTACCAAATTAGATATTACCAATTGTTCGATAACTGCCAATCTATTTTCTGATCACTTTAATGCACATAAATCGGACCAAATATTTCCATGTGCTCAGCGCAGTTCAGTTGATCTTGGACTTGGACCTGGCATTTCATTGGTTCTAGATTAGGAAAAACAATCGTTAAGACTTCTTCAGTGCTGAGGTTAGCAGAGATTACATTTTGTACAATTAGTTTTTTAAACTTTGTAAATAAAATACTCAATATTCAAATTCTTCTACAGTGTATTATCGTTGATTTCTGAAGAATTCTGCTCAACCATGACACGTGGAATTGTTTCCATTCAGTTGGTCTGGGGACAATCCTCTTCAAATGGCCCGACGTTGTCTCTGGTTGTGTCAGTAATCAGAATGGGGACTTTTGAGTTATTTTGCAGCTGGCCATGCATATGCTATGAACGTGATCCCTGCTACATCCTGTTCCTTCTAGCCGGCTGAGGTGAGACCAAAATGACCTTGGTTCTCAACTCTGTCCAAAACCAGAAAGGTTCAGTAAAGATTGAGACATCGTGAGGATTGATAGAAAGATGCTTCACAATAATACTGAGTACATGTAATCCACAAATGAAAGAAGACCTTTTTCTAGTAAATCATTTATTACCATAATAAATTAGGTTGCACAGAGTACAATAAACTACAGACCTGTATATCCATACATGTATATAATATTACAGTTTAAACAGGCTGGTCTTACTGTAGGCACGATATGATGCTGTTGATTTGACTCGATATGGTAGCAACTACAGCCATGAATAGGGGAGGTAGGAAACACTGATGACTAGCCGCAACACTGACTACTGGCAGTGTTTCGGAACAAATTATGATAGGGTCTACACGTATAATAAGCCTGGGATGAATGTTATTTCACACCAATGACTAGGGCCTACTTTATGAATGGCATTGCCAAGGATGAACATTGTTACCATACCGTATATGGCAAGATTTCATCAAAAAAATTTATACCAACTATTTCTGAAAGTACAGTCACGATATCAATATTCATACCACACAATTCCTCAAATACCGTACTCTATATCCTACACTACAATATGTTGCAAAATGACTGGAAGATAAGTTTACCCGTTATTGATTCTTACCATCATTATTAGTAAAGAGACGATTGCCCTCTGCTACATGAAGGTACATACATAACTAATCTAAGTTGGGAGTATATCAACATGATGATTAAGACAGAGCTATCATCACCAGATCTTCATCAAATAGCAACTATTCATCCCAGAATGCTATCTTACAGCATCTTTGACTCCAATATGCCATGATGATTCACAATATACAAAGCATACATGGGCTACATAATTTGCACAATTGAATATTATAACTGTATTTTGATACATATTTATCTTAAAGAGATGGAGTTGGTGGGTTCACTGTCCAATAACCCCCGCACATTATGGCGTTGTCAATACACAGCTTGCCAATAGACAAACAAAATTTTAACCCAAGACTACCTGATTATCGGCTTAATGCTCTAACCATTGTACCATTGATCTTTCCAATCTAATCATACTTGACCCAATCTCACCTTCCTAATACTAGTGTACACAATCTCCACAGCAAATATTGCGATGTTTCTGACTGGCTTCTCGCAAGTTGCACAAGGATGAGAAAACAAGAGTGAATCAGTATTGTCAACTAAACTATGAACTTTTCCTTCATCACGACATACGCAACAAGCAAAGCCACTGGACACCAGCTGGAAGCCAGCTTCGATTGAAGTTGAGTTTGGAAATTTACACTCTGTAAACCAGGAAATGTTTGTGAAGCTAAAATTTGGCTAATTTGCTTGTTTGTGTACATGTAACTGCATATTGTGTTTACTGCTGATATCCAATTAAAACAAGTTTGCCGCTTGAAATTGCATTCGTGAAAATTGTTGAAAAACGATGGTGGTAAAAATGTCACAGCTTGTGACGAGAATAAGCCGTGGTCGATAATTGACAAACCAAGTGTCCGGTTTGTTGTATGGCACTGGAGAATACATAACCAATCAAAATCAATAAAACAGATGACATATGAACAACAAATATGGAAAATCAAAATAAGGGAAAGTTCCAAAATTAGTTGCACGATGAACGTCTTGTTAAGAAAACTTGACATCATATCATGAACTAAAAGTTGGGACTAAAAACAATCAATTCTATAAAACTTGATATGCTAATTAATGAACTCGAGAACTGATATGGTATGATATCAAAATCATAAAGAATAAATTGAAGAACACAAAACTCTCGTATTCTTAAGCTCATCACTGACCAGCGATTTTCATCGCAGTAACGTTTGATATTCATCTTGATATTTATCAGATGCCACAAAAATTGCTTCTCTGTGCAACAGGAGCTGGTCACCCCATAAGAGGTGAATACCAACCCAAGCAATGACCCGGTAAAGGAAAACAGAAGTCTGGTTTTCTTGAAATGCTTACACTAACATTGTTGCTCACCGCTTTCTTTCATGTACCCTTTCAATTATTCCGCTCACGACTGACCAGAAATTCAAGTGGTTTTATTGCACTATGCCCTGCTTCGTTCCAACCTGCAGAGAAAGGCCAACTTGCCAGTGACAATATCATGAAATGACCCATTTTACATTCCAAGGTAAGTCAAACACCTCCGTAATGAATGCATCTTTCGTTTATCGTCCACATGATTTTAAAACAGTCACATTTGCTTTCCTGTGATATAAGTCATCCTCTCTTTGCCTGTGACCAGCATCCATTTCCATGGGAACCATCATGACACTAAGCCAGGAGTCCCAGTCGGTGAAGTTTGGCCGACAGAAACGTGTGCAAGATGAACACAATTGGCTTGGGGCATCCATGAAGATCAAGTTCCTGGAGAGAAAAAGTCGGTATTTGAAAAAAGGAAATATTGTGTCGTGAACACACACACACTCCAATTCGCCTCATTTTCAGCTTTTTGAACAACTGTCGGAGGAAACCTACACTTGTCAAAGAGTGTCGCCCTCTATCATAACAACTCCGACAGCCTAACATTCCCCCTACCCACCCATATGTTTCCACTCTGCCACTCCGACAGCCTAACACTCCCCCTACCCACTCATATGTTTCCACTCTGCCACTCCGACAGCCTAACACTCCCCCTACCCACTCATATGTTTCCACTCTGCCACTCCGACAGCCTAACACTCCCCCTACCCACTCATATGTTTCCACTCTGCCACTCCGACAGCCTAACACTCCCCCTACCCACCCATATGTCTCCACTCTGCCACTCCGACAGCCTAACACTCCCCCTACCCACTCATATGTTTCCACTCTGCCACTCCGACAGCCTAACACTCCCTCTACCCACTCATATGTTTCCACTCTGCCACTCCGACAGCCCAACACTCCCCCTACCCACTCATATGTTTCCACTCTGCCACTCCGACAGCCTAACACTCCCCCTACCCACCCATATGTTTCCACTCTGCCACTCCGACAGCCTAACACTCCCCCTACCCACTCATATGTTTCCACTCTGCCACTCCGACAGCCTAACACTCCCCCTACCCACCCATATGTTTCCACTCTGCCACTCCGACAGCCTAACATTCCCCCTACCCACCCATATGTTTCCACTCTGCCACTCCGACAGCCTAACATTCCCCCTACCCACCCATATGTTTCCACTCTGCCACTCCGACAGCCTAACACTCCCCCTACCCACCCATATGTTTCCACTCTGCCACTCCGACAGCCTAACACTCCCCCTACCCACCCATATGTTTCCACTCTGCCACTCCGACAGCCTAACACTCCCCCTACCCACCCATATGTTTACCTGTTCACCTTCCTCTCCAAAATCTAACCACAGAAGGCGTTGTCCATCATCGGCTGACATCCGTAACTTTTCATATGGAAAATGCCATAGAATCTGAAGTTTTCTTCCATCCTCGGTCCTAGGATCAGAGAGGGTGAACCCATTGTCATAGTGGAGGGTGAATCTTGCTTCCTGGCCCTGCCATGTAACCGCTGAAACATGGCAATGAAAAGTTCAATCCTCTTCCAAAATACAAGATGCTTGGGGATAATGGTAATCAGTCGTATAGTGGTTAGAGCGCTGGACTCACGGTCAGGAGATTGTGGGTTAGATACTCGCAATGATCACGGCTGTTTCGTCTTTGTGTCCTTGAAACAGACACTTCAACACTTCTTGCTTGACTCCTTGGGCACTGTCAAATCATAATCAGAATTCAAAACGTATGGACCGGCTAATCACCAAAGCCAGTGATCAAGAGATAGAAGTAGGTGCTGCCATATAGCATCAGAGACCAGGTCCCTCGCACCATCTTGGGTGTCATATTTCACATGAAATCTCTCGCCAGTGGAAGTAACATGACCCCCCCCCTGCCAGGTCAGCTGGTGTAAAACTTACGGCATGATATTTCCTTAGCTAAGATAGCCGAAGCGTGTGCTCCTTGGACTAGAACCCGACACCAGTTGGACAAATCTCGCTGTGCCTCCACTCTAAAGATATGTGCCTCAATGCCTTGTTTGGAACCCGTCCTCGTGCCGAATGTTAGCAGTTCTGATCCAGAGAGTGATGTGGTGGTATGCTTGCCTGAATGCACTAATCTAAAAGACGATAAAGCAGATATCACCTTCAAGAGCCATACAATACTTACCCTCAACTTTACGATATGTCATCTTGATACATTACTGAAGAGACTGCCACCAATAAGTTCACTAAATAAAGTCTAATTATTGCATCGTCACAACAGTGTGCAAAAGGGTTAAGCTCGTTCTTATCTGTTTATCTGAATAGTTGATCGAGGCAAGGCTGGGCCTTTACACATTAGTGACTTTTTGTAGAAGTTTGATGTGGGCTGGTGAAGAGATTGTTAAACTTAGTATCGACATTTGACCAATATAATGCAAGTACAGTTATGCAACAGGATAATCTGGGACAAAAGGTGGCAGCACAGGTGACCAGTGGAGACTGTACGAAAGCAAGTGAAGACCGAGTGGGAAAAACACTGTGGGATTAGATGATAACACTTTAGATGATGGAGGGGCAAGCCTTTTAAACAAACCAACTTGAAAGAAATCGTCGAAACACAACCTTTAATGACAGGTTTTTCATGACTCATTATGACACAGAACCTCACCACACGGTTTCTGCTATATTCTACCTTATACACGACGATAAGTAATTTCCGTTGATTAATTGTTCATTATTTGCAAAGGTTTTCTAGTTAGGTTGGGGAAATAAAGTAGGGTGAGGGGTTCAAGCGAGTGGTTGCTTCTGTCTATGATACTTGAAATGGCACAAGAACGTCTCCAAATCATCTGTTCCTGCATCTTGGCACAACTCTTGGACAGATAAACACTCTGCCACCAGTAACAACTAAAAGGCCCAGAAATTAACTTCAGAAATTTCTGCAAATTGAAAAAGTAAAGAAACACAAAACTTTGGTTGTTTGCAGTCCCCTTATTTACTGTGTAGTGCATTCTGTGACCTCTAATCCCTGTAATCAGACACTGACTAAAGCTGTGGGCAAACAATAAGCTGTGTTGGCTGGGTGATTTGTGTTATGAAAGGTGTGAGGGTTTGGAGATATGTGAAATCGACATCTTATTTAATAGGGATTTACTGGAAGGACAACCAATGATAATAAACTATTAATGTGTTCATGATTCAGTTTAATTCAGTGAAATCAATTACTTGATTCAGTTAAATCAATTACTAGAATACCCATTCTTTCATTTTATTGGGTGGTCCAATTAAACTGAGTGCACAGCTCAGGCATTATACACACGGTGTAAGCACTATTACATTGAATACACATGAAACAGGTGTTTGAGTACAACAAGTACATGTAATCACTCAATTCTCTTATTTTGGCAGTGTTCGAGCCATATATGGATCTCAGATTTTCACTGCAATTGCCAAGAATCTGTACATACCGGTAATAATTTGTCAGCAGTTCATACTGTCAGCACAAAATCTGCTATTTCGATGTATACAGTACTCTCATTGGGCCCGTCAATATATTGATAAGAAGTTGTAGAATGCTCTCGCCATGTCCCAGTCACAGCTGTCCTTGGCTCGAGATGGCGATGGGAATGCATGTCCTATCAGCGATTCAGAATTTCTGATTCATAATCTGTGATATTTATCAACTGCCATGCCGTGAAACACTCGGTGAAGGACTTCTAAACTACTCGTGAAAAACACTAACAGATCTATGCAGCCAACAGGAAACTAGTAATGTTTGGCGAAACGATCGACCCACCAAAAATATATTTGTCTTAGGGTTAAAGTTAAGGGAAGCGTTTCCAAACTGGTTGAATCAAGAGAGGAGGGAGACCGAGAATGATTCAATGGAGGACTGTCTCCTGCTGCTGGTAGAATCAGGTGTTCATGCCAGGCGCACACTGCAATTTTCATCACGTGTCAACCATTTCGTTTTGTGGCACGAAGGAACTGAGAGGAGTTCACTGCACTTATTGTGATATTGGTTGCAAACCACCAAATGGCAAGTGTAAGTACATGTATTCACCGCACTGACTGATTTGTCACTCAACAAGTTCCAAGTGATGGTGATTGCTCTGGGCTGAATATCGCGGTGTGGGCACCTTTCGCTAGTGAAACTACTGATGTCACTCGATGAAGCAATGAAAGCAGAGCTGTGCAAAAATGCAGGAACTTTGCAATGAACTACAAGGTGTCTGGTTAAAAAAAAACGTTTCAGATACAGTGGACAACCTGATGCCCAGGCACGTTGAGCACCTAGGAATGAGGTGATACATCAGAGAGAAGTAATAGTGATAATACCCTTCTGTTATATGATAAGGGGGGGCCTTGGGAAGAGAATCCAGGGTGTACCTTGTTGCGATGATGGGATGTGTTTGAAATGGTTTCACCCACTCTTCCTTTGTCCACGGGGCGCTCTCAAACAACATCATATCCTTGTCAGAGACAGCACAAAACACTGGCTTCCAACTTGGATTGCCTTGCTCGCTGTGAATCTGAAATCAAAACACACCTCATTTTATCATCCTCCTTGAAAGTTAGATGAAGGAAGTTATGATTAAGGGGTGGCTCCAAAATGACAGCACTATTGTTTATCCAGCTGTAAACGGCTTAGTGAAAACAATTCTGGGTTGGAAACTTGAATGGCACACGATATATACAAGGTTCGTTTGCAAGAGCTCTTTGAAACTAACACAACTAAACCAGATGCTGAATAAAGACCTTTAGCACCCGAGAGAATGAGGAGACCTGATCGTTGTAATCATCACCCCACATTCCAAGGACCTACCTGCTCCGCGAGCCACGACATATGTGTTATCTCCTGATGCCGTGGGCCCGCACTCAGCATCCGATTAGCCTCCACTATCGCTTGCTGCATCAGTAGCGACACATTTGAATGCAGCGCAGCAAACCAAGAATTGCAGATTCCAGCATCAGGACAGCGAAGAATACAAGAACTCTTGCCATCTGGAGAATGAAGTTCAATTGTCCGATTTTCTGGATCTGGCACACTAAGATTCCGGCACAGATAACACAGTTTTAAAGGTATTGTTTTCTTTTCTGACCAGTTAGTTTTACTATTGCCACTTCCAGTCGGATCTTTCGGGGATTCTTTCTGTGACCCCCATCCAAGGTCATTCAAGGCAGAAGTCTTTCTGAAATACGGCGTAACTTCTCTGAGGTATTTCACTGCAAGTAGAGAAAGGAGATGACCATTTCATCAAGGGGCTGCATGTGGATTATCATGGAAAAAGCGTCAAAAACCGCTGTACTTCGTCAGAATATCCCTACATTTATGTATATTCCCACTTTCGCCTGGCGTAACACATCATTTCAGGATTAACTGCATCACCTTCACATGACCAACATGGACAGATAGCGACACTGATCTCTAGAACAGGCACTGACATTAAAACCTTGAGTGGTGTTCTTGGCTTCCAAGTCTTGAATTGAGAAGCGCACTCACTTCACAGCAAAAACCAAGCAGACTTCTCGTCTGAAACTATCATTTTGTTTTCTTGCCAAAATTCCAGTATTTGTTGAAGAGGTGATATAAAATGATATAAAATGGAAATTTTATCAAAAATCTCTGGATTCTAAAGAATCTATAAAAGTTAAAGTTAAAGTTTAGGGTTTATAGTCAGATATCAACTACGGTATAGGTTATTATCAGACTTTACACTCTGAAGGTGAGCTATATGCATGGCCTCGAGTGGGCTTATAATGGCTTCAATATGCCATTCTCTGGCTGTGATTGCCATTCTGCCAGAAATGGAATGATAATGTCTTAGACCAGGAATGATAACGTCTGTCCGTTTGTTGTTCTAGCTATTAATTATCCAGGTAGAGCAGATCCTTGAATTCAGACAGCATCTCTGGAGCTGTGCTGGTCAAAAGGCAGTGGACGCAGTGAAACAAACCACAATGGCATACAAGATACTTTCTCGCCATGTTCAGTTTTTTCTTCTCAAGCGATTTGTTGTGTCCCCATGCAGATAATGAGTGAGCGCTATATATATGTAATGGGAGTATTGATGACTCCCTCAGGGAGAAGGGTGATCAATATATGAGAATATATAAGATTCCCTTCGTCAAGCTTTCATCTACCAGCAAGATGCAGTGTAGTTGCACTATACATGTAATGTGTATCTTCCTGGTTGATTATGTACAGTGCACATAATCAACACTTGAAAGCCATCAGGAGCATCAGCTCATTTATGATTTAACTTCTACCTGAACAACCTGGGTTCAATATCTGAAAAAGAGACATCACATTTCACATCATATCTGACCTTGAGTAAGTAACTTCACTTTGAATTCATGCCAATGCAAGAGGAGAATTGAAAACCATGTCCAATAAAGAGATGGTCTTTTTTAGAGCAAACAGTTATACTAAAGTGGGGCAGCTATTGTTTTTGATTAGGTTCAGATCAGAGCATCAATTAGAAGACAATCAAAGTGGCCAGGGTTGTATTACATCTTACTAGTGTTGGTAATTAGAGAGGCATTTTTGATGACTGAGACTATTACATTTTCATGTCATTGTAACAGTCCAAACATATGCTAGCCTACACATGCCACTCAGACCAAGCCACTCAGACTAAATAAATCAGTCTTTTTTACCTTTTAGTTGCTTGGAGAGCTGTCAACATGCAAGTTTTCCAATAACTGGGATTGGGGTGGATGCTACTGTTCCAACCCAAACATAACATTATAAAAGGGAAAGACATGAAATGGTCACCGTATAACAGTTTAGACTCGGATGCATCATACTTCAAAATGCAGCCAAGCTCAAGTTCAAAATGGCTCTCTTGGCACTGTAAGAGTAGTGGGGTTTTTATGTAGAGGTTACGAAGCGCTCAGCAGTTTAGATTTACTGAATCGAATGTTATCACTGAATATACAAAGTCACAAGGCTTCATAAAACCCAAGGAGCGACAACAATTCATTACTCAACGAATGAATGAGGCTCGACTTATTCTTAGTCAGGAATTGATTGGTGCTTTTACCAACAAGACAGGTCAACATCAACAAGTGGTGAATATATGAATATCAGGAGGAAATGTACCATACTTCCATCTGAGTGTATTAGCACCATCAAGAATAAACAAAGAAAGACTTCTTTAGCATGAGATATTCTGAGTATTGATTATTCCATCAAATGAAATCATCACTTGGTGGTAGAACTTTTGTCATTGCCTTGTCTACACTCAGTTGTCTGTTCAAGAACTGAGACTTGCCCCTGGACACAAAATAAGCCACCCTCTGCCTTCTGCATTGTACACTGACTTGTGCATCAAAAGATGCAGGTGTCGGTCAACATATGAAGGCAACCAATCAAGTTCAATTCAATCGTTGTCACTAGCGAAACCAAAGGAAGAATATGCTTGGCAAGCCATCGATGGAACACAAGACATCTTTTGATGGCTGCAAATTCAAAATGACATTTGGCACTGCTGGCAATCTAGTTTTTACATGATTTATCAACCACCTCTTTGTCTTTTCTCAACCTTATCTCAACCAAGAGAAAGAAGTAATGGTCAAAACAGAAAATGAAAAGAAAGTGTTCAATATACTTGGCCACATATATCACGAGCAAGCATCAAGGGAAATCAGCGAGTTGATTGAGGAAGCCATTGGCTTCATTTGCTCTGACCAAATCCCACAAGAACAAATCACTCAATAAGAAACCAGGATTGAAGAGCCAGTTCCATCGATATGTTATAAGCAATGCTCACTACAACAACATTCCCACAATTCATGTGTGACAACATTTCACTTCTTGTGAGTGTTCCTGGTCTTTTTTTACGGTTCCACATGTAAACAATGTACGGGCTACTAAAAAACACTAAAGAACCACTTCATCTTAAAACAAATATTCCCACTGGACTTGATGTCCGCCCCATACCAACCAATCAATGTCCCATTCGGTCACAACATAATGGCATTTACAATTGGTTTCCATCTGTAATATATTTGAATACAATCAAACTCGGCTTTCACTTTTTAAAATTAAAAAATCCAATACGGCATGGACAGGCGTGGACCACAGTGCGTGGACCACAGTGCGTGGACCACAGTGCGTGAATCTGGGTGGACCACAGTGCGTGAATCTGCATGGACCACAGTGCGTGAATCTGCGTGGACCACAGTGCGTGAATCTGCGTGGACCACAGTCAGTGCGTGAATCTGCGTGGACCACAGTCAGTGCGTGAATCTGCGTGGACCACAGTGCGTGAATCTGCGTGGACCACAGTCAGTGCGTGAATCTGCGTGGACCACAGTCAGTGCGTGAATCTGCGTGGACCACAGTCAGTGCGTGAATCTGGGTGGACCACAGTGCGTCAATCTGCGTGGACCACAGTCAGTGCGTGAATCTGCGTGGACCACAGTCAGTGCGTGAATCTGCGTGGACCACAGTCAGTGCGTGAATCTGCGTGGACCAGTGCGTGAATCTGCGTGGACCAGTGCGTGAATCTGCGTGGACCACAGTGCGTGAATCTGCGTGGAACACAGTGCGTGAATCTGCGTGGACCACAGTCAGTGCGTGAATCTGCGTGGACCACAGTGCGTGAATCTGCGTGGACCACAGTCAGTGCGTGAATCTACGTGGACCACAGTGCGTGGGGTGACATCAACGTCACCTGGGGTAAGAAAGGGGCAATGGCTCCTTGAGCGACCCTGGCATTCCTGGACAGTGCGAGAAAAGCCTATATCAAAAAGGTTTCAGTCATGCATCGGATTGGCACTGTTAGATATGAATATCTGAGTATTTGGTTTACATGGTTTATTCCAGACCACACATGTATTTCAAAACGTGAGCCGAAACATTTTAGGGAGACAAAGCACGTACATTTAGGTGATGTTTTTAGATTAGTGATATTATTGCTAAATCACTGATAAACAAGTTCCCCAACAGTGCATTCTACGTGTAGTCACCTGAAGACCACCAATTCCAACCCCTTGCTTTGGCCTATTTTCACCCAACACAGGGGGACTATAGGCAGGAGCAGAGGGGCTACTTAGCCATCTTAAGGTGACTCATAATATACACAGTAACGGCCCTGGGTCATGTCAGATTCAGCACCCATATATTCCCGTACACAAGCATGAATCATTTCGATGTATTGTGAGTTGTGAGAGACCCCTATTGGCGACTTCGTGAAACTTTATCTTGCCTGCCTAGCTGCTGCCTATATTGTCCCTTTAAAGTGTCAGTTGCATTTAAATTACTGAATTACAGTTTACTTGTGAGACACTTATCAAGACCAGATTTGATCAATCACTTCAGTCTGCTGGAGAATGTGTTCATGTAAACACTGTGTGGCAGGAATGAGTGGAACTGGATCAAGGTATGAGAGCCCCTTGATAATCATTAGGCGTTCAGTGTGCTTCCTGGCTTGGAGCAGTCATGATATAATCATAAAGATACAATGACGGTGCACAACAATCACACATGACACCAAATAATGCTAAAATTGAAATTAAAATATACATGTAGTCCGTTATGGCGGTACAATAATAAACCTTTTTGTAGAAGTTTGTTTGGGTACCGATCAGACACCAGACATGCGTTTCACATGGAACACCAGGGTCACTGTGGCTTTATGCCATTGTCCGCGGTCAGCTTCGGCATTCTGACGTGTCGTGAGTGTGCGTATTTGATTTGTTATGGCTCCGATTCGTCTCTGTCGAAAAGGCCCAAGATAGAAGCGTCAGAACACCAACGTATCTGTGAATGGCCGAGGCCTTTTCAAATTTGTGCAACTGCAAGTGCAGCTAATGTCTCCAAACAGAAGGTATGTCTCATCTTCCCGATTCTTCATGTTCTTGCACAATGTCAATGCCAAAGTCAAAACAGGCGGAACAGAGATGAGTGCTTGTCCTGAAAATGAACATGATATAAGAGTATGACGCGACTTACCTTCTAAATCAACAACCTTGCCCGCCCTCTTCAGGGCGCGGACAGCCTCGTCGTGTGTTGCCTCTCGAAGGTCTTCTCCGTTGACTTGCAGAATGGCGTCGCCGACATAAAGTTTCTCTGTATTATCTGCAGCCATGCCCTTGAATATTTTGCTTATCAGGATGGGCATCTTATTTTCCCTTCCCCCCTTGATGCTGATGCCAAGACCATTCGTCTCTTCCTTGGCCACTCTGACGTGACGTCTCTGACCAGCAATGGAATCGGGCAGCTCACCAGAATCTGGGTAGAAGGTTTGCTCGCTGTGATTCTCATGATCGCGGCGCTGGGCCTCCCCAGGAACACCATTAGCGTCTGGGTTCTCATCTAAACTCAGCACAAGCGAATCCTCGTTTAGCATGCAGTAAACACGGCACCATTGTTGGCGAATATACACCTCAAGAAGGCCAGACCGAGCTACTCCGGCCGCCATCTTGTCACTATCGAGATACATTGTTGCATGCCTGAAGATCCGATAGTCCACCAATTTTGTGGGGAATGGCCGTTCGTCGGTGCAAATGACGTCACGGCGTGGAATTCCGTTCATTATCGTGTCAGTATCTATTTTAAGATCATACTCGTGTGTTGTTGATTTAGACACCGCGGATCACGTCCAAATCGTCGGCCGTCACCCATAATTCGACGACATTTCGGTATACCGCCCTTCATAGCGGGCACAATTTTTATAATGCCTCGAACATTTCGCATGTATATCACAGGACAGCCATGTCCCGTCTTCAGATGGCTTGGATCTTTTCACAACCATCTCTCACAGATGGTAACTGGTTATCTAGGTATGCAGTAATTTACTAATCTTGATTTATGTCACCAAAGAAGGCTCAGACGGTCTCCATCTAGTCGGGCTGACCTAATGTGACACCAAGCTTCAATGGGCTCAGACTTTATACGTCAGTTCATCAAAGAAATAACGGAAGAATATTTTTGCAAACAATTTTATTTATTTTCATCGAATAGAGAACCAAGCATTCCACTAGGTGGCTCTGCCAGCAATACACATGCATCACAAGCATGGTGGGTGAACCAGGAAATATGATTTTTGTGAAAATGTATCTTTGGCATAGTTTTGAAAACACTGTCACTGTATCAAACTATAGTTTCAATTAAAGTCACTGTTCAGACATTATTTCCTCTTGATCACCATGTGGAGGCAGGCCTCAGGTCGAATCAATGATGAACTGAATAAAAACCACCCAACTTACCCGGCTTACTCTTCAAGGGGAAACTCTTAACAAGTGTGACGATTCAAAGCTCAACTGATATCAGAGAAATGTTTTCAGAAAACACCAATGAACAAAACAAATCTTAACATTTCTCTATTCCAAGACAATGCCAAAGTCAGCCAAATTTATACACATTTTCAATCAAAGAACACAATGGCTGCTTGAATTGTAGTGATGGGGGAGGGACTTGGCCCAATTTATAATTCTATTTTTTAATTCATGCAGTGGTCCCTAATTAACATTTTCTTTTGAGATTTTGAATCTCAGAACATTTTTAAACTATAAACTACAAAGATAAACATTTTGATTAACAAGAAAATCATACATGTAAAGCTAATCAAACATTTTGACAGTATAGCGTCAGAAGTTTCGTCTGACAATTGATTGAAATATTTAAAAACGTTGTGAGACTCTTGGATCTTGGAGATTCACAGAATTGTGTGAAGCATTCTAATTTCTATACATAAGCAAGCACACGGTGCAATTCTTTAAGATTGTTGAAATCACAACTCACAAAACTTCTACATGGAAGACCACAAACTGATCGCGATATACAGCGGTATCAAAATAAACATAAAAAGTTTCCACATGCACCTCTTGTTGTAATACTTGTTGGGTTTTTATTGATGAAATAATGACCTCTTTAAACATGTCAGACTGCTAACAATAGAACGAATACAGAAATAATGGAGAGAATTAGAACGGCAAAATTATCTACAAATTATTGAGGTGCTGCTACCTATTAGTCAACTGGAATCCATCAATTTGACCCCTTTTAATGATCAATGTGTTTTGATCACAATATACATTCAACCCAAATTTGCCCTAACAGACATTTAACGACAGGCATTATAATGGTCAAGACAGACAGGTCATTCTATGAGTACACAAAATAATAAGTTAGAATTCAGTAGTTTGGTGAGTTACAGTGAAAGATATGGTGCAATACTCTGTTGATCACTTGGTTGGTCTACTGAGTATGGAAGCAGAGAAAGTCCAATCAACCTCCTGATATGGGAGAACTCGTCAGACCTTAGAGGACAGAGGTGACTGAAGACTCACACGTCCAAGTTATGCACTTTTTTGGAGTTTCCTGCCAAATATGAATAGTCTGACAAACAGTTCACAGTGAAAAGTTATTGGCATGTTAAAAGCCCATTTGATATGTACACATCTGTGTGAAGACTTCAAATCTCCCTAAATGATGACAGTGCACTCTTACAGATACATTTAAATGATAAGTTTACATGAAGCAAACGGTGAAGTCCTTGGTTTTTGAGAATTTCTGGTGCTGGAAAAAGGTCGACAGTATGTTGTGACAACACATCCAAAAGTGAGCAGGAGGGCTTAAAGACCCTCTGACAAATGAAACAAGTGTGATCGTTTCACATTTTACAGCGTGCAACTAAAAGATTTCTGGATGATAAAAAACTCATTTCTTTACATATTTGATACTATGGCACAGAACTATACTGTAAACTGACTAATTGTCGGGGGCACTTTATGTTAGCGAGCCTCGTGTGCCTTATTGTGGGTTCATTGTCATGGGAGACAACTCATCACACTCACTATCAAAACTATAATCTCAATTTGAAACAGATATATATTCCCCCCCCAAAAATTCTCTGGTACAAACTAAACATTTTTTTTTTATAAACATTGAAGCTATAAAAGCTAACAAAGTAAAAAAGGGCAACACGAAAGGCCAAACTTCAGATTGGGTTTCATGCCATATATCACACATAAAGCTGGTGATGTGAAACCCTGATGTGAAGATAAACCTTAAACAACATGGCATATGTGAAGACAATACCAAACTATCTTAACTTTATATACACGGTCTTAACTACAAATCTGCATAAATCTAGAAAAGTTCAAACTATATCACAACCACTTTTTGTAGTTTTATACATTTTATGCATTACATAGAGTAAGCACAGTAACTGTACTAAGGTCCATCAAGGCTGGGCCCGGCCCATAATTATGGTAAAAAAATATCTTCATTACGTCAATTGTGGAGCATGGAAGCATACCTTAACTGGGAGATGTTCTACTCAAAATTCAAAAATATCAAAATTACAAAAATTACCAAAATTGCACTAAATGAAATTTTTGGAATAAGTGAATCTTTGAAACATTTTCATATATTTGCAATTTTGATTTTTTGAAATTTTAGAAATTTTATTTTTGAACTTACATGAAATTATTGAAGAGATAGACTAGAATTTCCTGGGGTTAGATTCTTCAGGAAGTTGTGACTTGTGGATTTTTTACCTGGAGATTAGACCCAATATCCAGGACAGAGCTGAAAGGAGCAGGCAGGGGCCTTGGGTCACTAGATATAATGTGTGTGACATGAATTGCAGCCTAAAATGACAGGCAATTAAACATGCTAAAGGGCTTGGGGTCTGCATGGTTTTTAAAAGCATCTTGAGCATCTAAAAATTTAACAACATTACAAAACTATATTTGTTTCACAAACTATTCCTTCCAGCTTTGTGGAGTGTGGTAAATCCCATGAATTACGTACCGGTATCACAATGAATCTTTATCCATCCAAGGAGACCAGACAAACACTGAGCTGATCAACGCCGGGAAAAAGATTTTAGCCAATTGACTGACGTTTCACAAGCCTGTCAGATACAGCTGTATTTGAGGGGACTCATCTGTTTTTCAATTGAACAAGTCTCATTGTAAGCATACATGATCATCAACAGTAACTCTCAATACAAGAGAACGCAAGAAGGAACACGGGTTCCTCTGAAACCAAAGGTTTACCAATCCGAATCATTAGATTTGTTAAACTTCCCTGAGAATAACAAGCCCCCTTTAAATCATCAACAATCAAGTCTTGGAGGACACTTCGTACAAAATGGCATCAAGGCGAGCACAGGAGTGCACCGACTATAATGGATCTTATCAGGAATCTCATGATTCAGATTGGCAACACATATGTCTCCCTAACACAACTATCACCTTTATACCACTTGACCAATTGATTTGGCACCAAAACCTTCCAACATGAAAAGTGCCAAGAATTCAAGACTCTTCTATTGACATTTGTACTCGTGGTCCTTGGTGCCCAAGTATCCTCATCTGTTGATTGATGTTCAAACATATCCACTGAATTATCCATGCAAAGGCTATAAACCAAGTCACATAATCCCTTTTGCTAGCAATGCATGTTATTAGAGGTAATTAACATTCACTCATATGGGATTAGTCACATTTCAAAAGACCTTTTCTAACTGTTGGCTGTCAATGTTGTTGTGTGTATACTAGTGTGCTTTGAGGTCATTTATTACATAACATACTGACCAGAGAAAAATCCACTGAAAATCTATACTGAGAACCAATTTAACTTTTCACTGAAATCTATTGGAATAATATGATCTATATTTGACTTTATTTCTTGTAATAAAAACGACACTAATTCCTTCTGATCAATTGTGCAAATGGAGTCATTTTCAAAAATGTCCAGTCTTCTCTGACTTGTGACTAAGTGGATCCTCAGAAGGACCTGCTGCATCCACGTTATTGCTGTTGGCCTCGATCTCTCAGTGGTGGCACCGAGCCGTTACGAGTAGATGGTGATCACCTCCCGTCCTCCTCCGCGTACCATCACACACCGGTCAAGACCCTCCGTTAAAACCTCCAAGAACTCCATATCTTGGCAATGGTTAAGGAGAAATCACATAGACTGTTAGGTTTGTGGAAAGGATTTGGGTCAAATTATTCAATATTTGACATGAGGATGTTTTGACTAGAAATCACGTCATATTCATAAAAGGATACAGTTATGTTCTCCCTTCTTCGTCTTGGGCGGTCCAGGCAGATTGAGGACAACAAGCTGAGCATCATGGGATCTCTCCACGATCTTCTCATTAAGCTTGACGGCCGTGTGCATACGCTTCACATTCTTCTCATCCCTGCAAACAGAGAAACAGAAATTGAGACATCGGGTGTCAGACCGTAACACTTCTGTGTCTCAGACCTTGAATCTCAAACCTCAGCTAAGGTTGGGTAGTCCCAATAACACTCCAAGGCATGTGAACAGAACAATGAATTCTCAGCGTTAGATTTCAACGTGAAATAAAACATTGGTTTCATACTCATTCTCAGCTAACCAATGAGACTTACGGTTGGAGATTGAGGAACTCCTTCCTCAGTTTGGAAGCACCAGGCGTGAATGTGAACTGATTGGCTTCTTCTGGTTTCATGGGGGAGAGTGACTCTGCTGCCTCATCCTTCTTCTCCTCCTCAGGAACTGACTGCAGGTTGATCTTGATGCTCTGTGCTGAGGTGCCAGGTGTGTGGCACTGGTCTAGAATGTTCTGGGGTTGGAGCTGGAAAAGGAGCACGCACAGTTCAACATCTCAATGGGGCATCTCTATTCTCAATGCAGTGCACACCAAACACTGGTCAGGGCGGTGGAGTACAAGTCATAATGTTTGTCTGCACCAATGTTTCTCTGTCCGGTTTAGTTTTTCAAGGCTGAAAGCCAGTTGTCTACAGATGACAGTAGCTGATTTAAACACCAGAACCAGAATGGGGGGGTCATAGCATCCTGATACTGCTACTCATAGAACTCTTTCTTATCAAGTACAGTTGGCTTTGTAATGTTTGTGTTCACCCCAAACACTCAATGCCTTAAGATACAGCTTTGGGAGAACAAACTCGGGATGGGAATAGGAGGGATGATTGGAAATGGATGGTAAAGATCAAGTTGGTTGAAGTGGTCGTTGGTGATTGGGAGGAAAGAAAGGTTGGGATAGTGCAGGGCCAAAGAGACATCTTTCAATCAGAACAGGTTATCTAGAATGAATGATTAGCTGAAGAGGAGAGCTTAGGCAGACTGATCAGGAACAGGGGATTTGAGAACTCTCTCAAATGCTTCAATCAAGTTCATAAACAAACCCTTGGTAAGTTTCTCCCCCATTTGCGTTGAACCTAAGAAAGAAAATCTTTGATAAATCCTTGACAACTGAGGGTGACTTGTTACCATTTAGGACTGGATACCAGCATTTCAACAACATGATAGTCAAAGAGTACATTCCTTCGCGTCCTTCTGACCACTTGCCAAGGTGACTGGGCTGTGTTGACGGCACATCGAAACAACCAACAAGATGTGCAGGTTGTCACATGCTAAATAGTTGTAGCCTGGGCGTGCCTAGCAGCTGATGACTTCTCTCGGGAATCACAGAACCAAGATATCAATAAGGTCATGAATGAGAATGCTATGACATGCTACGGCAATAAACTACAAGTTACTATGAGGAAATACTACCTCCATCTCCTTCTTGGGGAGTTTCATCTCCCTCAACATGGCCGTTCTCTGTTCCATCATTAACGTCCGCTCGTACGTGTAAGCAGAGATATCGCTATCGGTCATCTCGACTACAGCCACTTCAGCATCCAACCTCAGCTGATACAGAAACATCTGTAAATCTTTCTCCATCTGGATGCTGTTGTCTTCCATCTGGGCCACGGTGAAGATCCTCATCTTGCAGTTCCTCCACACCTTGTGTTTGCGGAGTAAGAATGGCAGCAGCATTAGCAGCCCACCATCATCTGAGAGGCTCGTTAAGGAGTTCATTAGACTTTATTTCATTAATCAGCCAGGCAATGATCTTGACCGGGTGGGTGGAAGCAACATGACCATTCGATTAGGCCAGTCACATCCCCCGCCGCAACATGACCATTCGATTAGGCCAGTCACATCCCCCCGCAGCAACATGACCATTCGATTAGGCCAGTCACATCCCCCGCAGCAACATGACCATTCGATTAGGCCAGTCACATCCCCCGCCGCAACATGACCATTCGATTAGGCCAGTCACATCCCCTCGCAGCAACATGACCATTCGATTAGGCCAGTCACATCCCCCGCCGCAACATGACCATTCGATTAGGCCAGTCACATCTCCCACAGCAACATGACCATTCGATTAGGCCAGTCACATCCCCCACAGCAACATGACCATTCGATTAGGCCAGTCGCATCCCCCGCCGCAGCATGACCATTCGATTAGGCCAGTCACATCCCCCGCAGCAACATGACCATTCGATTAGGCCAGTCACATCCCCTCGCAGCAACATGACCATTCGATTAGGCCAGTCACTTCCCCTCGCAGCAACATGACCATTCGATTAGGCCAGTCACATCCCCTCGCAGCAACATGACCATTCGATTAGGCCAGTCACATCCCCTCGCAGCAACATGACCATTCGATGAGGCCAGTCACATCCCCACAGCAACATGGCCATTCGATTGGGCCAGTCACATCCCCTCGCAGCAACATGACCATTCGATTAGGCCAGTCACATCCCCTCGCAGCAACATGACCATTCGATTAGGCCAGTCACATTACCGCAGCCTGATCCATACACAACTCACCAATTGACCGGTGTCATTTCAAAAAGAGCTTTGAACAGAAAAACACAGGTCTGCCCACATAGCTAGCAGCCCCGAGGCAACATTGCCCCATCTGCCCACATAACTAGCAGCCCCGAGGCAACATTGCCCCATCTGCCCACATAACTAGCAGCCCCGAGGCAACATTGCCCCATCTGCCCACATAACTAGCAGCCCCGAGGCAACATTGCCCCATCAACTAGCAGCCCCGAGGCAACATTGCCCCATCAACTAGCAGCCCCGAGGCAACATTGCCCCATCAACTAGCAGCCCCGAGGCAACATTGCCCCATCTGCCCACATAACTAGCAGCCCCGAGGCAACATTGCCCCATCTGCCAACATAACTAGCAGCCCCGAGGCAACATTGCCCCGTCTGCCCACATAACTAGCAGCCCCGAGGCAACATTGCCCCGTCTGCCCACATAACTAGCAGCCCCGAGGCAACATTGCCCCATCAACTAGCAGCCCCGAGGCAACATTGCCCCATCAACTAGCAGCCCCGAGGCAACATTGCCCCATCAACTAGCAGCCCCGAGGCAACATTGCCCCATCTGCCCACATAACTAGCAGCCCCGAGGCAACATTGCCCCATCTGCCAACATAACTAGCAGCCCCGAGGCAACATTGCCCCGTCTGCCCACATAACTAGCAGCCCCGAGGCAACATTGCCCCGTCTGCCCACATAACTAGCAGCCCCGAGGCAACATTGCCCCATCAACTTGTTGTGCAAAGGATACGGACAATCCACCAGACATCAATAGTACCACTGATGCGCTCAGTGTTTTCTGGGAACATGTCGATACCTTTCGTGACCAGCAACGCGAGCTGGTTGGAACTTGTCACCCGTATTGTTTCTGAAAACAGGAAGAAAAGTTGATCAATTGAACAATTTGATTTTCAATGATACTGATGAGAAAGTCACAACAAGGAATACAGGTCAATGATGAAGGTGGCTGAACACATCCAAGGCAACACCCAATCATAGCAACAGATTTCGGTTGGGAGAGAATGATGCTTACCCACAAAATGATTGATATCGCCCATGTCTGCACTATGTCTCCAGCCAAATGGCCAACTAACCATCACAGTATTGTGCTTGAGGCCACCAAGACCAGCAGCTTGAATTCTGAAAGTGGAAAGGTAGGTTTAAACAAGTGATGGACAAATGGAGCAGAGAATAGAAGTTCTGACAGATCGTTTCTCCTCGTGCTCACATGCAATGTCTAACTCAGGAATGCGACGGTGCTCAGAGCAACCGAACCAATCTCAATGTGAATACGTTGTCTTCAGAACTGTCTGACCTGGTGCTGGGTAAAACACAGCAGCTCCAACTGAACTGCTTGATCAAGGCCGACACTGCCCTCCTGAGAGGGGTTGATTAAGCCACTCATTACAGGTGGGCCAAAGTTCTACTTTCTCGGTGCTTGACTTACATATTGCTCATTCCCTGTATGGTGTCCTCTGCCACGAGGATGTCAGCAAAGCCTTTCACCTTGGCCGCGCTCATGGCCAACATCATGGACACCTTGGCAGCTTCGGCGTCTGCCTTTTTCTCGTGGATATTGCCTTTCAGAATTGACGAGACTAAGATGAGACCTTTGCCTGAAACGAGAAAATATTATGTGATGATGTATCGTCTAGACAGTGGGCACTAGCACCTTCACAGAGTAGGAGAATCTGGAGACCAGACTCCACCTCATGTGCTTCACACCTTCTTTGTCCCTAATGAAGCTCTTGGGCCCTGAGGTAAAACTCTCTTGGTCTTGGTTGACTTTCTTACTGAGACTGACTGCCTGGTGTGCATCTCAAAAAGCAGTCGTAGCTGATTCTTGAGGTAAAAAGCAACAACCCAATCCAAATACTAACCTGCTTTCAACTGGGAAGCAAATGCCAACATATTTTTATGTTTCGGTTGCAAATCGTCAGTGAGTTTAGCGAGCACTAACATCTGTGGTCTCCAGTTCTTGGTGTGAGGCGGGCCTTCTTCCAGCTGTAGCAGGGCGTACCTGGCTGCAGACATGGCCAGGCCACGGATCCCATCTCCCCACTCCTGCTCAGCTCTGAAAGTTAACGGCTAAACATGTCACAAAATGGTCATTCAGTGAAGTTCGCGAGATGAGAATTTCATGCTCTTGTTCACTTTCATTTCAGAGTAGACTAAATTCCATGTGTGCAGCTGAACTAAAAGGTTGATGCAGTTTTGAAGTGGTGACAAGTGTTTGGACTTACCCTTTATATTCAATGTATTTGTATATACAGAGAGCGAGGACGAGGGCAGCTAATGCATAGTACCAACTCGAGATAAACATCAGGGCAATACACAAGCCAAGGCCAATGAGAGACAGGGTCCTGAAACATGAGTAAAGGGCTTATGCATTAGAGATCATGCACAGTGATGTCACCTGCACCAGGTCACCTAGAGAGATACACATATAGAGTCCAACACCAGCCGTGACCACATGCAGCCATGCTGTTGGTTGCCTGGTAGAAAGGCAATGCTGTGTCAATCTCCCTGTATCAAGTTTCTACCAGGCTCTATCAAAAACCAAGATGGTACCCAGTTTGGATGAATAGCACTGATGAGCTCTCCGGTACCAAGGGCTCCACCACCCAAAACAACCTCTTTCCACTCACCAGTGATAGAACCTGAACCTAGGTCTCCACGCAGGGCTCTTCAATAACGTCTGCAGGGCACACGCAAGGTTTACAAACCCGTAACACATCAGGAAGAACCTGAAGCACAAAGGGACATTGCCATGATTCCTGCACTTCATCAATCCTGCATGGAAATTAGTTCATTTTATGTCTGGTGAGTCATCTTCACAGATTTAAGGAATCATATTACAAAGCCACCTTTGTTTTTAAAACGCTGTCGGAGTAAACACCATCAAGAAAACACCGCACACTCATATTCTTACATGGTAATGATTGGAGCAACGTAATCCAAACTTGCAATCAGGATTCCCAATTCCGTGATGCAAGCCGTGAGCAAAAGGGCACGAATGGGTTCGCCCTTCTTGGTGGTCACACTGAATGGGTGCAGGAAGGGAAGCACATTGTCTTTAGCTATTGCTTGCAATAATCTCGGTGCACCTGAAAGAGTGGGATACGAAAATAGATTTGGGAATTAGTGTAACTTCTAAAATATCAACTGAATGAATCACTCCACTTCGTAACAGAAATTTCTATGATACAATTTATTGTTAAAAGTGAGATTGGATCAGCACATGTTTCATGTCATCTCCTCCACAAGCGATACCTTCAGCAAGAAGCCAAGCTGAGAAGATGCCAGCAGACCTGTTCAAATAGGCGACCGTGTTCAGACTGCTCTTACCAGTAAGACTCTGTAAGCCAGCACCCACGGTGGAGAGGAATGATCCAATCAAGATGACCCACGGGTGGGGCCAGGCAAGGTTCGCTACGATTAGACCTCCTCCGATACTCTCTCCAAATCTGAAGAAACAAAATGACACGTCATCATTGATGATGATGATGATGATGATGAACAGTCTTTGCCAGACTCGCCTCTGGAAGGCTTGCTCCTAGAGCTCATTCCAGTTTCTATATGATTGAAACTGCAACCACAAGTTAACTTAGCTTTCGATAGTAATGAGTGGAGGCAATCAATTACTAATGAAACGGCCAGGGGCCATTGTGCTCACCGTATAGATATTTGGTGCTTTGGAATTCATCCAGGTTAAGAAACATTGTACATGTATAGTATATAGGTCAAACCAAAGTCGGTATGACATGTGATGTATCGTTGCTTGGAGTAAGTACCATTATGGTAACCATAAGAATATCATCAAAAACAAGTCACTAATAAACGAGATATTGCACTTTTTACCAATTTTAGTTTTGGCCTCTTGGTGGCCAAGTTGAGTACCAGATCAGATCGAAATTCGGTGTCCAAGGTGACATGACGTAGGGAGTCATGTGCACCAAATTTCAAGTTCACAGCTATAGTGGTTAAGAAACGTGCCATAGTTACACTCAAACGACCAATCTCATATGATATGTGATGTATCCCTGCTAGGAGAACCTACCATCAAAATGTTATTGAAAA
The DNA here is from genome assembly GCF_910592395.1 of Lineus longissimus. Lineage (NCBI taxonomy): Eukaryota > Metazoa > Nemertea > Pilidiophora > Heteronemertea > Lineidae > Lineus > Lineus longissimus. The sequence goes on along the minus strand of NC_088318.1, from coordinate 19,131,729 downwards.
TGAATCACTAATAAGCGAGATATCACACTTTCTAGGTTTTCACTTTTGGCCCCCCTGGTGGCCAAGTCGAGAATCAAACCGGACTGAAATTCAGGGTCAGAGGTCAGCTGACCTAGAGGGTCCTTTGTACAAAGTCTCAAGTTCATAGCCTTAGGGGTTAACAAACGTGCCACAGTAACGCTAAAATGGCCAATTTAAGCCGTTTGACCTCTGCGACCTTGACAAGAACATCAAATCAAAAACCCGTATCATATGTGATGTATCCTTGCTAAGAGTATCTACCATAACATTTTTACCAAAAACTAATCAGTAATAAGCGAGATATGGCACTATTCAAATTTTTTGTTTTGGCCCCCTGGTGGCCCAGTTAAGAATCAGACCAGACCGAAAATCAGTGTCACAGGTCATCTGACCTAGGGAGTCATGTGTACTAGGTTTAAAGTTCATAGCTTTAGTGGTTAAGAAACGTGCCATAGTTACACACAAACGGCCAATTCACACCATTTGACCTCTGTGACCTTGAAAATAAGGTCAAATCAAAAACCGTAGGATATGTGATGTATCCTTGCTCTGAGTACCTACCATAAAAATAGAATTGAAAACAAGTCACTATTCAGCGAGATATTGCACTTTTTACTTTTTTTAGTTTTGGCCCCCTGGTGGCCAAGTCGAGAATCAGATCAGACTGAAATTCGGTGTCTGAGGTTAAATGATGTAGGGAATCAGGTGCACCAAATTTCAAGTTCATAGCTTTATTGGTTAAGAAACGTGCCCCAGTTACACTCAAATGGCAAATTTACGCCATTTGACCTCTGTGACCTTGAAAAGTAGGTCAAATCAAAAACACGTACGATATGTGATATACCCTTGCTAGGAAAACCTACCATAAAAATTTCATCAAAAACAAATCACTAATAAGCGAGATATCACACTTTTTAGATTTCCACTTTTGGCCCCCTGGTGGCAAAGTTAGGAATCAGATCGAACCAAAATTCAGCACCAGAGGCTATGTGATATAGGGGGTTATATGTACCAAGTTTCAAGTTCATAGCTTTAGTGGTTAAGAAACGTGCCATAGTTTACACTCTAATGGCCAATTTACGCCATATGACCTCTGTGACCTTGAAAACAAGGTCAAATTAAAAACCCGTATAATATAAAATGTATATTTGCTATGAGTACCTACAACAAAAGTTTTATCGAAAACAAGTCACTAATAAGCGAGATATCACACTTTTTAGATATCGACATTTGGCCCCCTGGTGGCCAAACAGAGAATCAGATCGGACCGAAAATCAGTGTCAGAGGTCAGCTGACCTAGGGCATTCTGTGTACAAAGTTTCAAGTTCATAGCCCTAGCAGTTAAGAAACGTGCCACTGTTAGGATACGACGACGACGACGACGACGACGACGACGACGACGACGACGACGACGACGACGACGACGGACACAGCGCTATCATATAGACTCCCCTTACGGTGAGCCAAAAAGTAATAGTAATTGATTTAGAGTTCTATAACTTACTTGTCTCGAAGTAGGGCGCCCTCTACTGTTGCCCCAAAGAACAAGACACATGACAAATCTGAAAGGAATGCTAAGGAAAACCACATATCTGTTCAAAGGCGAGGACAAAATGACATTCGTGAGAGGTTTATGCACCGTGAAATACACCAACATGTTGATGCTCCTTTAGTTGTGTTTTCACTTTAAATCCTCTATGTCATGAAAGAGGCCAGAATTCATTCAAATGTCTTAAATTAGTTGACGTTTTGTGCAAGTGGCCAGAGGTGTCGGTGAAGTGACTTTCCAATGTCGATGACTAACTGTCAACTATACTTATGTCTCATCATCTAAAGGATACAAACAAAGGAAGTGGTAAGAATCGCAGCAATCGTTCCAATTGGGATGGACTTCTGAGCATCTTTGAGATCTCCAGACCGGTTAGATCCAGCCATGATACCTGGCAACAAGACAAGATATATCAAATATACAGCCTGATGTTACTCAGGAGAAGATGCTCCCTTGGTTAAGCGTCCTGTTCTGATGCCAGACACCTAGAGAAGGCTGTTTGAACCAGCTATCAGAACTAGTCAGCTTTGTGTCTGAAAGCCTATGAGCTACCAACAGTCCTGCATTCATTCAAAGTGGAGTACTTACCTGTACATGAAGGGAAGAAGATAGCCAACAGAACTGTAAAAGAAGTGGCGATGTCTGCCACCACTTCTCCTCGTGATCGGTCTCCCACCACGTCCTCCCCAGGAATGTCACCAGCTTGTGTGTACTTGTTCATGCCATTATCTGAAGCACAATGCAAGAAACTTTATCAAATCATCAGCCCAAGTTCTTTGAGATACAGAAGTCTACAGAAGTCAGTTGGTCGTGATAACTTCTGGTGTTAACAAGATAACAACCCACAACAGTCATGAAAGCACGATAGGAATACACATGAAGCTTCATATGATCCACGGCACGTACATCTGAACCACTTGGTGGGGATCCAACTCTTGTTGCTTACCAACCCACGGCACGTACATCTGAACCACTTGGTGGGGATCCAACTCTTGTTGCTTACCCACAAAGACACCTCCTCCAAGTCCAGGGATTCCAGGGATATCTTTCACATCGTGTTCAAGGAAGTAAGGATCACAACCAAATGACCCATTCTCGTTGACGGGGCAGAAGTTTGCGAAGATTGGTCCCGTGTCATTCCCTGTACACATGCGCGTCCCGTTCACGGTGATTGAGGCTTCTGTCAGGAGGCGGTCTCCAAGCATACACACGCTGTAAGGAAATGCAGCATTAGACTACGAGAAGTGGTTAACACTGCTGGCTACCACACAAATATAGCATTTTGTTCAACTGTAGCATTTTCTTAGTGAAATCACCAAAACTTGGAGTGTTTTTTCTCTCCTGCAATGGATAGGAGTGAAAGCCTTGGGGGTCCACAAGAATGGTGTAGATAAAACAAGTGTTGAATGCTCACCGTATACTCGTGTCAGAATTAGACACGAAGATTCCCACATACACGGATAAGATGGTGAGGATGACACATGAGAGAGACACTATCGCCACCTTGCTGACAAAGCCCACACCAAGAAAGACGCAGAAGAAGAGCAATAGCAGCAGCACTGAGCCGTAAACACGGAAATTGTTGAATGCGTTCATCGGCACAGTCACGTCACCAAATATGGAGATCTGTGGGGCCATGTACATCTGAAATAGGCAAGGTTTGTATATCATCAACTGTGGAGGAGTACTGGCTGTCAGATGAGACTCATGCAAGTGTGAGCACAACTGTGAGTCATCTGTCTCAGTCACTTCTAGTTACAATTGGAGCATGAGTACTCACCAGTAATATCTCCACGGCTCCAATGATGTACATAGCAGCTGCAAAACTTGTGCCCAGATAGAAGAGCATCCCGACGGCCCCACCAAACTCGGGGCCTAGTGAGCGAGATATCATAAAGTAGGACCCTCCGCCTGGTACAACACCATTCGTGGCTATAGCACTCATTGAGATAGCAGTCAGCATAGTCTGCAAGATCAGAAAAGAGTATAAACCACATATCAGCTAATTCAATTTTTTGTCATCTTTGTCTGGAATTTGCTAGATGATGAGAAACCACTGCCAGGAGACACATGAAAATGTCATCAGCACTGAACCTTGATCTGGGAGAGACAATACTGATTAGCACGATGATTCCACACAGGGGGAACAACAATCCCATGTAATGAAATATCAATCCACACAGGGGGAACAACAATCCCATGTAATGAAATATCAATTAGAGTGTTATCTGAGAATGGCCTAGTCGTCTATTTCATTGTTGAGAGGGAAGTGATGAGTTCCTGAGGCATGTCTTAACTGAGATCTGGCTGCAGATTTCTCTCCACTTACTGTACAGCAGCATATGAGTACGATGAAGAAGGATTCCATAGTTCCGGCTGCACCAACGACCCAAGTCAGACGGATGAAGAGAATGACACCAAAGATATTCTGGATGGTCGGCAGGTAGACACCAAGAAGTGTACCCAGTTTTGCACCCTGCAACAGAAAGATATGATTAGACTAATCGTGGATGATCGAGGAATGATCCCAAGCATCGTAAAGTGTCCCACAAGCAAGTGACATGCAATCAAAAACTGTCTTACTTTATCAACCTCAAAGCTCACTCACTTTGACTTTTGTGTGTCCCACAAGCAAGTGACATGCAATCATAAACTGTCTTACTTTATCAACCTCAAAGCTCACTCACTTTGACTTTTGTTGCCTCTTTGTTTTCCTCCTCGGTCGTCGTGAGAGGAACATCACCTGGCTGGTAGTCGATGAACCCTCGTAGAATCGCCCCGACCCGCGGCCGATTGTGGTATTCATCCTGTAACAAGGAGATAAGTCAACAACTAAAGCTTTATGGTTGTTCACGGGTTGGCACCTGGTTACGTACAGCTTCTGCTTGCCGCATCTTCTTGCCATATGAACTACTCCTGGCCTCGAGCTACAAGCCCACAAGGACCTTGTAAGGAGACAGTTGGCTCAGGAAGACTGATGTCAGTTCATTCAAGTGGTTGAGAGGGCAGGGGGGTTGAACTTACCGCATAGAGATCATGGTTGGACTCATCACTCGTGAGAGGCTGGTTCTCCTTGGGTTTGTCATCTCCTATGAAGACAGAATACAAGCGATATTAGATTAGTGGGGCAATCTTGAAGATGCTCAAAGAAAAGCTGCTATCATGTAGACTTCATGAACCAAAAATTCAGTAACTCTTAACAGCAGTTTTTAAAATCATATCAGGAACAAATGACCAAATGTACAATATATGATGGATAGAGAAAGCAAGTACTGCACCCAGAGTGTCATGTTTTATAACCATTGGCTGATATGTATCTTCGTAGTCGATATTCTGATGTGGCCACAGTGTGGCATAGCACTCTCTGCCACAATGTGCTATGAATGGAGATGAAGATGACACTCTTGAGCAAGGAATTGACACACTGATCAAGTTGAGTTGGAGGCAGTGATTGAATGCTTGTATGGCCAGGCACCTATTCCAAGCATGACATGTTTCCTACATGTACTTGTACTATAAGCCCAGACATTACCAAGCTACATGAAGGATTCAATTAGAATAATATTCCCCCCAAGAATTGAAATTATGATCTCAAGCAGAAAATGATGGAGATATACTTTGATTGGAGTTTGTATATGAAGAAAGTGAGATCAAACATATCACTCATGTCACTCGTGTTGGCAACCAAATACCAAGGCGAAGGGTTTTAAAGGTGTCATGGTTCCAATCAATACAGTGGAGTGACAGCTCAACAGCTATTGGTCAGTGAATATCATATGAAACCGTTTGGGAGAAGATCTAAGCTGATCTCATTAGTCACCTAGCAAAACATTATTCACATGACAATTGTCTGGTATTGTTGTGAGTGTCGTGCCTGGCTGGCTACAGAAACCCTACTTATGAGTACACAATGGATTGGAATGGGTCATGGTGACAAAGACAGACCTTGCCCTCACCCATATTATAGGAGAAGGAACAAGGCATTCTAAATGATTTGCTTGAAGGGAATCCCCAGTCCATGTCATGTCATAACACAGTGAGGGTGGGCCAAAGCCCAGTCAGTGAGTCCAGGTCCTGTCATAACACAGTGAGGGTGGGCCAAAGCCCAGTCAGTGAGTCCAGGTCCTGTCATAACACAGTGAGGATGGGCCAAAGACCAGCCAGTGAGTCCAGGTCCTGTCATAACACAGTGAGGGTGGGCCAAAGCCCAGTCAGTGAGTCCATGTCCTGTCATAACACAGTGAGGGTTGGCCAAAGCCCAGTCAGTGAGTCCAGGTCCTGTCATAACACAGTGAGGGTGGGCCAAAGCCCAGTCAGTGAGTCCAGGTCCTGTCATAACACAGTGAGGGTGGGCCAAAGCCCAGTCAGTGAGTCCAGGTCCTGTCATAACACAGTGAGAGTGGGCCAAAGCCCAGCCAGTGAGTCCAGGTCCTGTCATAACACAGTGAGAGTGGGCCAAAGCCCAGCCAGTGAGTCCAGGTCCTGTCATAACACAGTGAGGGTGGGCCAAAGCCCAGTCAGTGAGTCCAGGTCCTGTCATAACACAGTGAGGGTGGGCCAAAGCCCAGTCAGTGAGTCCATGTCCTGTCATAACACAGTGAGGGTGGGCCAAAGCCCAGTCAGTGGCAATACTTTTTTGGCGTGGAAGCACCAACTAAACCAACATTTGCCTATCTGACTTCCTCGCTGTACACTCATGGTTGGCCTTGGCACTTCACCGACTCTCAGACCTGGAGGAGTATTCTTGGATTCAGACTGATTCCTAGTTCGCATTCCATTCTCATTCAAGTAAATCTTTCTTGGAGATTTCCTTGAAAAAGATTGCTAGCTGCCGACACCTTTTGTCCTCTTCTTACCTACTATAGCGGAAAGCTTAATTGAAATTGGCCATAGCAGATAAAGTGCTGGAAAGCTATATCACGTCGCAAGAGCCGTCTGATCGATCTGCCTTATTTGAGCTGACAATCTTCAAGCAAAAAAGCTAAAAGGTCATAGTGCTCGACATGGGTATTGGTTGTGATTATGAGGCCATTCCGCATTCAGAGGGGCAAGGTGGTTACAACTCGGTAGTGCCAGGAGTTGAGAAGGAAAACATTCTTCTCATTGCTATGCAAGGAGTCACACTCCACACTCTGATGCCAGGAGTTGAGAAGGAAAACATTCTTCTCATTGCTATGCAAGGAGTCACACTCCACACTCTGATGCCAGGAGTTGAGAAGGAAAACATTCTTCTCATTGCTATGCAAGGAGTCACACTCCACACTCTGATGCCAGGAGTTGAGAAGGAAAACATTCTTCTCATTGCTATGCAAGGAGTCACACTCCACACTCTGATGCCAGGAGTTGAGAAGGAAAACATTCTTCTCATTGCTATGCAAGGAGTCACACTCCACACTCTGATGCCCCAGCGATAGGTTGTCTCACTTGAACACAAGGTACAGTGCATAAGAGAAACTGACCCAGTACAAAGGCAGAATCAACTCATGGACAATTTACTATTCAGTTGACAAAGGGCTTGAATAGAATCGCCACTCTAATTACACCCAACCATTCATGTGTCACTTAATGACATAAGCCCTCTTACTGATGTCAGGGGGTTATGGGTTTCGTAATGACATGAACAACAAGTGTCACTACTTGCTTACACTAAGTTACAATGGATAAGAGAGATCTGATCCGGTGAACTGATCCAGTAAAAAGGCAGACACAACAACTGCCATGACCATAGCTGCAGCAGATGACAGCTTTAGACCGAGCCGGTCAGGCAGACACAACAACTGCCATGACCATAGCTGCAGTAGATGACAGCTTTAGACCGAGCCGGTCAGGCAGACACAACAACTGCCATGACCATAGCTGCAGCAGATGACAGCTTTAGACCGAGCCGGTCAGGCAGACACAACAACTGCCATGACCACAGCTGCAGCAGATGACAGCTTCAGACCGAGCCGGTCAGGCAGACACAACAACTGCCATGACCACAGCTGCAGCAGATGACAGCTTTAGACCGAGCCGGTCAGGCAGACACAACAACTGCCATGACCATAGCTGCAGCAGATGACAGCTTCAGACCGAGCCGGTCAGGCAGACACAACAACTGCCATGACCATAGCTGCAGCAGATGACAGCTTTAGACCGAGCCGGTCAGGCAGACACAACAACTGCCATGACCATAGCTGCAGCAGATGACAGCTTTAGACCGAGCCGGTCAGGCAGACACAACAACTGCCATGACCATAGCTGCAGCAGATGACAGCTTTAGACCGAGCCGGTCAGGCAGACACAACAACTGCCATGACCATAGCTGCAGCAGATGACAGCTTTAGACCGAGCCAGTCCACCCAGGCACCTTATACTCATTAACATTTTAAGGGTGCAATTGTAGCTTTAATTGGACTCTAGCTGATGGCCACTGACATGTACCAATCATCATTACCAAGAATTCCACAAGCATTAATATCTGAGACTTGTAGTCAAGGAACTCTATTTTCTCTCTGACACACGTCCATCGAGTACTCACCTCTCAAATGGAGGCTACATGTAGCTAGAGCAGCCTCAGTTTAGTTCCTTCTAATACTCCCCGAGGCAACATGTACCTTGTTCTTAACTGATAAGTGACATGAAATGACTGTAACAGGCAGTCTTTCCCATCACTCTCAACATACTAATCCCCCAAGGCCAAATTCCTCTTATAACCACAATATAACCCATTCACTTCCTCATCACTTTCTCCCCGTTGATGGCACAAGCCGATTTGAACCAATTAGGAAGTGGTGTTCGAATCGTGGAAATGCCATCATTGTCATGAGCAAATCACCCCAAACCAATTGAACGATCACCAATCACTAAATGACCTTTCCAAATCGATCAGCATTTCGTTGTACTTCCCATAAAACTGATGATCACAATTGACTGATTAAACTGCAAATCGCTTTCTTCTACAACATTTGAGTGAGTGAGCGTTCATGTCAATTTCATTAATGGTCCGTTGAGATGCTGGGCTGTTCATGTGAGACGTTTCTCATCGGAAGGGATTTGCCTAACGCAGGTGACAGCAAGTAGATAACCAGACAAAGGAGACACTGTGGACTAGTTGCTTGGACTCTTGGCTCACGGTCAGGAGCACCTGGATCAAACCTGCCGCAGTCAGTGCGTGATTGCAAGCAGTCTCTGCCTTGCCGTCTAACTTGCCTTACTCCAGCCAGGTGTATGAATGCAGGGGCAGTGGTCAGACATGCTCAGGCTCTAGCTGTGATGAGCAGGTCACAGTGATCTTATTGAGTCTTGGGAGGGGGTGAAACAGAGAAGGCCTCGGGGACACCAATCTACGACAGATGGCTTCAGATGTTTCTTATTTGAATCTGACATATATTCGACGATCAGATCCACACAGCATTTTCATGAACGATTAGATTAACTAATTGAGGGATCTAGATCAACAATTGAGGGATCAGTTCCACTACATGAATACTCACTAACCTGCCAGATAAGACCTCAATAGTTGAGCTGTCAGTCAGTGGTCTTTCTTTATAATACTCCTGCATGACCATGTTATTCATGTTTGAGAAACATACAAGCTTGATCAGTTTCACCAATCAATACGGAAGCACCCTTATTCTAAAAGTGGCACAACAGGAAATCACAACGTTGGTCTATAACAAGAATAAACCAGGAATACCCATCCTTGAGCCAAACACAAGTGATTCAGGAAGCACACTTATGCTGTGCAGAGAAGAGTTCATTGCAGAAAGGTAACTGAGTTCTATCATAACGTTCAGACTTTAACTTATGTTATGCTCATTATGTCATGCTTTAGTAAAGAGAAAACATTCTACTAACCACGGTTTCATGTCATATCAGCACAACATGCAACCCGGTTAGTTATGTACTTGGCATGCACACCGAAGCTACAGTATCCCAAAAGGACCAATAATCCCTCAATATGCTGACTCATCCATTCAGTTCTTTTGGGACACCCTGTACAGTGTTAGTACATGTAATAGGAAGTATGAAAACCAGCAATGAATGATGTTAATAACCGATGTGATTCACCTTGCAGTGAAAACATAAGGATATAGCCATGCAAAGAAGAAAACACAATTCACTTTGCATGTCATCACAACTGAAATCAAAGACAATATTCTAAATGATATTCACCAGAATTGATCATTATTTTCTAAAACCAAGTGATTTTTTAGCAGTGACTGGATTCAGACAGGTTAAGTTTTTATGATTTGAGAATAATGTTAACTGATCGGCTGGCTGAGGTGATCGTGATGAAGCCATGGTAATGAGATGTAACTGTTGATCTTGTCAATCTATAAAACCCCAATAAACAAACTGCTATCTCAAACATTGCATTGAAAGAGTCAACGTTTTTGAGTTATGGCATGGATCAATTAAAATATGGAGTTGAGAGCAGGGCATTAACTAGGATGTTATTAGCTCTATTAGCGATAATGAGTGATATCAACCATCAAGATGCAACGTTAAGCAAGGCCAGGAGCTAACAGCAGGGCTAGATCAGTTAGATGAAGGGAACACTAGAGGCATGCATGCCATGGTAAGGTATCCCCCCCCCCCCCACATGATATGCTGGGTTGTCTTGTCAAAAGCAGTTACAACACAATTGTCTCTTCCCTCAACCTGTCTTGAAGAATGATTATGAATCTGAACAGTAACCCGAGTACCATGTTGATATAGTTTGGGATAATTTAAAGAAAATAATTAGATCATCAAAGTAATTAGTATGTTAATTACCAGGATTATGTCTATCATGTACACTAGATATGAAACAAGACGAGCAGTCACACACAGGAAAGGGGACAGTGAGTGTGTTCTAGGTGAAGTGAAAATGTTACCCGGTAATATAATGTAAGTTCCAACTGGTAAAGAGAAACAAGAAAACATGATCAAAGTGTGACAAATCAAACTGAGCTCAAACCTTATTACATTTCACACTTTCAATGAAAATCATTCTTAAAACAGTGATGATAAACGAAAAAATAGGTTTCCCCTTCGGCCTGAAAAGAGAAATTTCTGTGTTAAATTTCACTGAGGTCTATAATTTCATCATAACAGTGCCTGTGTGGATATTGCTGCATGTTTCAGATGAGTCAATTCATCCTAGGGATTTAGCCCAACCAGTGATTGAGCCAACTCCACTATCCAACATAACCGCCACAGTTGAAGACATGTGTTTGAAGTGAATGGTGGCATCAGTGGCTGATTGAAAGCATAACATTCCTCCTGACATGACTTCCCTCAAACGTTCAGCTTGTGCAAGTTATCACACCATCCAACAGCGAGAATATAAATGGCCGCCTGAGGCACTCTGTCCTGCCGCATACGTTCCCTCAGAGAACATTCAAATTGATTCACTGTCACCGTAAGCAGACTTTATAACCAAGAAAATTGATCATTTAAAGATTAGCAGATGAAAGCAAAGCAATATTCACAATTCACTTTTGCAAATGCCAAAGGTGGACTCCAAACTCAGGGGAGGAGGGGGGAGAGCGTCAAATAAGACTAACCTCCTGAAGCATTGAAACCCAAGAATGGTCTTTTGGATGAAAGACCGTCCCCGACCTGTTACTGAGGTAAAACCCATCCCTGACCTGCAATGATTAAACACCGTCATGTTGAGCAGAGACTGTGTGGACAGTGTCAGCTTTTAGTGATCTTTATGTTGACAATGTCTACGGTGCCTGATCATATGAGATGACCACACCATGATCAATAAAGCAGACATTCACCCGACAGCAGCAAAATCAGCCAAGTCGAATAACACATGAATCTAGATCATTGGATTTCAGGCCATTTTGTTTCAAGCCTAGTGGACAGCACCAAAAGCCTGGTGGACAGCACCAAAAGCCTGGTGGACAGCACCAAAAGCCTGGTCGGTAACCTCACTTACTGCACAACTGAACGTCCAGAAGCATTCGTGTGTCGAGTCTCGTCATAGTGACAATCATCGTGGTTATGGATGAGTATGAAGCTGGCCTATCAGATAGATATCAATCACGTCATAACTCAATCAGCAACCATGGAAAAACAATCTGATTGTCTTGGCTACGCTTTGGGCTGCTGGTCGCCAACAGAAGGGTGGGTTTGCAATGAGGATGTCAGTTATGTTTCCTCAAAGTCAAGTATTGGATGATATCAAGCGTCCCACAGAGACTTTTTGTTTGGGCATATTCTGCCAGGTTCTACAGCTACGTGGCTTGCAATCCACACAAGCTCATAAATCTCCCATAACTTGAATTGCTTTGCAGACAATCCATCAGTTGACGCTAAACCCCTGTGACCTTCGCTTGAAAATCATTCCGGATCCGACCGCCCATCTGATAAGACATCAGAATTTGCAGATTTAGTGTGACAGCTTTGGGAGGAGATGGTTGCCCAGTATTACACAGAGACGTATAGTGCAGCATACCAGTGTATGGTGACATAGAAGGATGTGGAGCCTTAACAGCATCAGCCAATCTCTTTGGCTCATATTTGAAGGAATGGATACGGAACTGGAGATATTGACTTTCTTATCAAATACTGTAAGGGTGAAGCTACAAACTAAATTCTTAAACTTCTTTCTGTATTCCTGTGAACACACTGCATTCAAGCAGTACTAAATCATTGCACCAATTATGTAACTAATTCTGCACTATTTTTGAGTATGACATAAACACATATAGTGCGGGCCACAATGCCAATGATCACTAGCAGTGAAGTTTGGTGAGTCAACCAATACAGACCATGAATACCTTGCAACAAACTGGGTTATTTTCAATCAGGACTCAACTCAAGTGGCAATTAAGTCACGAATGGGCTGAAAACACAACATCTCTACTGAATTGCTGACAACCCTCACAGAAGTCATTGCGCAAAAAGTTAATTGTAAGTCAGATGAGGCTTGAGACGTGATATTATCTATTGATTAGACAGGTTTCCATGAGGCCCTTGGGAGTGATCAGATCGGGAGAAGATAAGATATTCATGAACAAGTTCAAATGATGTATCACACACCAACATTCAACGACAGCCCACCCCGAGAGAGAGAGATGGGTAAAGTTCATTTAAGCTACTGGAGTAAAGCAGACATGTAAAGTATATAAGAGTAAAGTACTAATGTTCTCATACCTGTACCTGTCTCCTCCTGCTCAAAGGCTGATTTCCGCCGATAAGCTATAGTACTCGAACCATCGGTATGTGAGATCACGATCTGGGCGATCTTTTTCCCTCCCGCTATCTCCGTTTTGATTTCATTAGGGTTGCCCAAATCATCGGACTGATTATATCTGACACCCTCACTCCCATCATTACCATTTACCGTCAATGGTACATCCACCAACAATGTGTGATTGGCTCCCAGTGATGTGCCATGATGTTCGTCTGCAGGTTCGGAGCCAACTTCACCATCAAGGTCATTTGTTTCTGGTGCAATATCTGTCACCGGAACAACTATAAATTCCCTTCCTTTCGGCATTTTGAAGATCAAAGCACACACATTAATGGTCTCATAGTCAGATTATTGTATACCTGGAATTCTAGCAGTGATCCTTATGAATGTCCTGAATCTGCATGAACGTCTTGGTTGATACACAAGGTGTCTTTCTTCACTCAAATGCCAAACTTAAATTGGAAGGTAAATTCAACGTACGATTCAATCCAAAGTGTATGTACAGCTCATCAAGCAGACTGATTCTTTCTGCCCTCTGGAAACAAGAAGGTTACCACTTCAGACAGAGAGAACAGGCAGCCTCTCAAGAAGACCGCAGAAACTCGTGATGCAGAATATGTACAAGTTATCTTCCTAAGCTTTTTCTGATATGGTTGCATATTTCATTGTTAACCAGGTGCTTTTCAGAAGCTTTGTCCAAACAAGACAGGCCAGAAACAAACATACTGTTCCTAGAAGATATGGCTGAAAGGTTCCAGTTCATTGTTATCCAACAATGTCAGCTGAGAAACATGCTTTTGATATTGTTGTGTTCCTCTTCTTTTCACCTTGGAACTACGCACCAAATAATAGAACACCGAAAACCTTCCAACAATACCCAAGGATCTTCCTCTCAGCTATTAAGCTTATAACAAGGGGAGGTGACCAAATTATTGAAAGATTGTGAACAGCTGATACATGGTAAAGATTCAAATCTCGGGTTACAATCGAACACCAAGTTTGACGGGGTAGACTGATATGGCTGTTTATGATATTCAAAGCCTTTGAAACCAGTCGGGGCAAATGATGTTACTACACATACTGACACTTGAGCCCATGAGTGAGAAGATTGTGAAGTGCAGGAACCATGTTCACCAGTGTGTGAACTCTTCTCTTGATTAGTAAAGCACTTAACTGGAAAGCAAAATGATAGGGCTGACAGATATGACGTTAGAGTGATCTAAGACCAAGATCATGAAAAGGGCAAACGGCCTTCACAGGCCACTGGAGAGTATCAGTGGAGGATTAGGGAGAATAGTCACAAGGTCATCACGTTGGTATGGGAGGGAGGAACAGAACTGAACTGACCCAAAGACACACCATTTGCCTATGAAGAAATGAATGAGAAATGATAACTTCACTGCATTGCCCTATCAATTTCGAAGAAACAAATGCCTTGCCCAGACGAAAACCTTGATCATCAACACTGGAACTCCACAATAGAATACGCCATAGAAGCATGTTTCAACAGAGTACATCAGTCCATCATCCTGAATTCCAGAATCATGTAGCCACCTCCAACGAACCCAGGTAACACACCGAATCAATCATACAAACAGTTCCTCATTGATTTGCACAACTTTGAAGAGGAATGATGAAGAATCTCACTGCTCCCACCTGAGCAACAGATTCCCTTTCAACACTCCTGGTCCCAATGTTGGCAATCACAGCGCCAATATCATCAAGGCTATACCAGAATCATAACTATCAGTATCACAGCAGTATAACGCAGTTTTCACAGCCAATGTTGCACATGATTAATGAATCCAAGAGCTGAATGCTAATTGAGCATGTCACCATCAGTTACCACCCCTGGAAGGAAAACTGCGCTTCACTGAAATGGTAGATTACTGGTAGAAAATTGACAACAACTGGTTCAAAATCCTTTACGGCTTGTGGTGTAGAAATGCCAATGACGAACAAATCAATGTAAATGATTCAGCTCATGTGCGTTTTGACAAACAACTGGAGCATGCCTCCCAAATGACTCCATCAACTGAAGACACTCGATCCCAGTAGTCTGCAGGAACACAAGGGTGGCCATTGGTTTCAATACTCCACAGCAAGACAAATAGATCTATCTGGACTCAATCATGTCAACTCACAAGCATTTCACACCAAGCCATTTGCTAATACTTCCGATCATATCTTGACTGTTGTCTTTCAATGATTACTTAGACTGCGTTGAATCGTCCGGCAGTTGCACATTCTCTCTCTTGATATTGAGCAATGATCAATACCATTCCAACACACAGAGACCATCAATATCAGTGTTCGCACGTCCCTCCTGAAGACGAGCGGCCCTCAGTAATAACAGCCGTAACTTCTTGCAGCATCCAACCGTGAACGAATCCAGGCAGCTCATACCGCCCGCCAGAATCAATTGAGGGGCGGTCTCACCGGGGCATAGTGGCACTTCAATAGAAAGACCATGTGAGTAATATTTCTCATGAGATATTAAGTCTTACTTGAAATCAGTGACCATGTGATCTGGAACTATTTATGAGGTTCACACCAGATGAGAATCAATTTACTAATCAATGGTGACGCAACAGCCTGTTGTAAATGAAACTCACACACTTGGAAGAAGAGGCAACAGAAAATACATCATCTGTTACTCATGGAAAAGTGCAAAAATACTGCAACAGCCTTGTTAATTTCTCACCGGTTATCGATGTAGCATCTTTGCCGGGTTAATAGCCGATCATCTACAAGTTAATTGGCTGCATGATGATGCATGTGAACTGGAGCCAAGAAGAAGAAACCATCTCGATACATTTCCTGGCCTTGACATTAGATCAAAATCCGGATGGTGTTTGTGACTGAACAGACAGTATCAAGTCAACACACGCGCCTCAATATCTGATCGAAATCTGATGAAGTTCACTTCAATCAAGTCGATCAATCACAGACACAGGACTGAAATCCTACGTTTGTGCTTTGAGATTTCTCAGCAGCAAACAAACAGAATATGATTGCTTGGAGAGTTAGAGCACTATCAGGTCTTCTTCAGGGCATTCATGAGGAAACTTATTCAAACTCTGTATGGTTATTGTCAAATCGAATGAGAATATAAAGGGGTAAACTTTAAAACAGATGTCACTCAGCAGATGATGTGTCCTGCATCATCCTCAGTGGCTTGAATTGGAAATTGATGAAGACAAGTCACATGATTTTAATTCGTATCCTGGCAGAGATGTGTCATTAGCATAAAGGCATCTCACAAACATCTCATAACTGATGTGATTGTATCATGCAAGAAACAACAACCTGACTACATCGGTCCCACTATGATCAGACAAGTTCTCATCAAAGTGCTTGTTGCTTCATCAGGTGAACAAGTGATGGGACTTGTCGGTAATGACTCCTTCCTCAATCACCTCCTTGAGACTATAGTTCTGACAGAATGTCACATCTTTGCCACAATATCACAAAGATAATGAAACTGATGGCAGTATTCTACTTTGAGAAGCTGATCTGACTAACACAAGATCCTAGTTTCGTCAACCCTCGTGTTCAGCCCCCCTCTCCCCCCTCCCGACAAGCAACAACAGAACAGACTCAGATCGAGCATTATCAGAAATAATATAGATCAGAATCCACAAATGCCTCTGATGATCGCAGTTAATTACCTATCAGAAACTGACTACTGAAATATTAGACTTTGAATAGCCTAGAAAATTGTGACATTCTCAGTGCAATAGAAATCTCAGGGCAATGGAGTTGGCTGTATAGGGTAAAGCAAATAGTATTAGATGGGAAATCGATAAGAAATGGGTATGATTGACTGAAATCTTGCTTGACATGGTTACAACACTGTTGTCAATTACTATCGATAAAGCTATTGGGAATATGTGGCAGGATTTTCTGGTTGCCGCGAGAGGGTGGTGTGACAAGATGGTATACCAGCAGGGTCGATCAGAGGAAATGCAATGCTTCAGGGGACCTGCTTAATCTGTCCTCACTTGGCTATGAGGCTCCTCATAAATGCTGGAAGATGATTGATATAATAATAAGGCTGAATTTGGAAGTTGAAGCATGGATAAAGGGGTGGTGCATTGGGTGGGGAGCCTCACACATTCTTGAAATTGACCAGTAATATGGGTTGTTTCACCCTGAAGGGTATCCTTTCTTGTTTAAAGCGCCCTGCTCTCCTCACATTCCTGTAGAGCTGCTCTCCTCACATTCCTGTAGAGCTGCTCTCCTCACATTCCTGTAGAGCTGCTCTCCTCACATTCCTGTAGAGCTGCTCTCCTCACATTCCTGTAGAGCTGCTCTCATCACATTCCTGTAGAGCTGCTCTCCTCACATTCCTGTAGAGCTGCTCTCCTCACATTCCTGTAGAGCTGCTCTCATCACATTCCTGTAGAGCTGCAAACCCAAATCTCACTGAATTCCCAACCAATGTGTTGAATTTCATTACTAACAACAAGTAACTCAGATTTATGGTTTTCCAATACTCAAGCAAAGAATGCACCACTCAATTCCCAAAATGGTTGAAGCGATTGAAGAAATGCGGCAGAGTTTCAGCACTAAATCAGGTTACAGTGGCAGTTTTAGTTGACCTTTTGCAATCTTGATGACGGATATTTATCAAATCAGTGATGCAAAAAGACTTCCAAGAGTATTCTCCGTGGAGTCTCAAATGATAGAAGTAAGCACTTAGAAGAATTTTGAGTTGAAAGACTGCAATAAACAAGTTCTGCAAATAGAAGGGTATCTATATGTGACCCGTCACAGCAAAACCAGGCGTATGTCTGCACAGAAGATGGGCCTAAATAACACCAGGAGATCATGGAAGAAATTGATTTGCTCATATTTCACAAAAGGCAGACAATAAAGAAATGAACAAACAGTCCATCTCAACCTGTCAAGCTCAGAGCGACATGCGCCTGGTTTTGCTGTGATGGGTCACATATGCCCCCTAGTACAAATATTTCAGCCTTTTTCTACAGCAGCTACTCCAAACCAAGAAAAGGCCCAAGTGCTTTGGCTGTTCAGAAGTGTCATAAACACTATTGATCATAAACTCCTCAGGTAGGATCAGTTTCAAGAAGTCAGAGAATAAAGTGGTTCATTAGGAAATGAATTATATCATCCATTCTTGACAACAATGACAAGGGCCGAATGTTAGAAATGGATTAAGCCTGCTTGCTCACCACTCATAATGGCCATCAGAGGAAGGAATAATTCAGTCTAAGCTTATACCTGTATAGTCTCATTCAAAAGACAATGTGACAATATGAGTTGTAAGATGTTCGAACATGGTAACTTGTGATGCCTTCCTTCCAAACCTTCCAGCAGAGACAGAGCACCAGGATCCTCCCTGCTGAGAGGGACCCTACTGATCTGATATTCAATGAGAGATCCCCACATCCCACACAGCAATACATGGCCAATAAAGAGAAAATCAATGCAGGAGAGTGCATCCTAAAAGCCAACAGACTGAAGGGCACATTGTCCCTAATGGTGACAATTGACCACGATCAGCGGACGTGAGCCGTTCATTGGAAACTGTCATTATCGATACAGATAGCCGCGAGTGGGCCAGAAAACAGGTTGAGAAGGAGAGGGCCAACTATTTGGCATATTCAACATGACAATGATGTTGTCTGAATCCTGGTGGAACAGTGAGTGGTTGCAAGAAAACATAACTTCATGAAACATGTGAAACTGCAGCACATAGTTTGATGTTGTTAGATTTTCACATAACAATTCTCAGTTATCCTAGCTGTTTCCTGAAGTAACCGAGTAAAAATGTTCAGGTGTGATTCGAAAGACTTTGAAGAAAATTTGACATTTAGGGTAATGGTGAATCGCTCGAAATAGCTTCAATTTCCCCAAGGAAGTATCTTGCCTGCCTTTAAAATGACGAAACACATAAATAGTACCTTGATGAAATGTGACAGTAGTCAGTAATTATAACTAAAAAAAGACATCTACTGGTAGATGATTAGCCCGCTGAGATGGTAGACAGAGAAATTATAAGGAAAAGACTTCACAGCACCCTTGAATTGAATCATAAAATTACTATGTCACAAATGATCAAGTTTGGCGATAGTAGGTAATGCATAAGGCTTTCTGTTATCACAGTTATTCTACATCAACTTATCATTCAAAGGTCACTCAAACATACATGCAGCATGCACCTTTTAAGCTACACACCCAATTAGACACTACGCTAGTTCATGAAATATTTCAAATCCTGTTATGAATTTAACTGAGACCTTTATGAAACAAATTATGGTAAATGACGTAATAGAAATAATCCGATAATTGTGCCATTCTAATTCAAACATTTCATTTCAGTTTATTGATTTAAAAATTGATTGGAAAGGTTTTTTCCTGAATGCTTTTACAACCGATAATTTTTTTTCTGATTGCAATACTTGATGTACAGTCTTGTCGGAAAAGGACATCAGATCTTGAAAGAAATTGGACATTTTTGGCTTAACACGACATGCAAGTATTGCTTTCTCACATGAGAATGTTAATTTGATAGTAAATCTTGGACGTGAGTCATTCACCGGCCTTTCGCTCTGATCGACGGGTACAGAAGATTGAATTGCATTTCAAGGAAATTACATTTACATAGACTACAAGCTCAGAGACCTGACCACAATACAACATGCTCAGAGACACTCAGCAGATCAGGGCAAAACTGTGAAGCGTAGCCACACAGAGGCATGAGGTGTATTCATCACTGCCAGGGATACAAAGGCTGCATGATCACTGGGAATAGCAAACAACAACATCATTAAGAAACTCATGACGTCATTTTACAGTCATTCAAAATGAATGAAATGGCCAGGGCCATTGTGCTCACCTCATGTGGAGGAAAGATGGATAAAGAGCATGGTATTGTGTCATGTAGTGTGAGGTTTGATGTAGGTCCAAGCAATTACAATTTCCCCAAAATGGCCAATTTACAGTACATTCGACCTCTGTGACCTTGAAAAGTAGGTCAAATCAAAGAAGACCCTGGTGACACATTGAATGGTTGTTAGAATTAGATGTACCTATGATATAAAATTGGTGCCAATCGGGCAAGTCATTACTAGGAATAATGGCATTTTGAAGAATTTAGGATTTGGCCCCCTCCCTGGAGGCCAAACGGCAAATCAGATCGCACCAAACTTCGGTACCTGAGATCACCTGACCAAGGGGTACATGTGTACTTAATTTGTGATCAATAGTCATTGCAGTTAAGAAACGTGCCATAGTTACGGCCTGACGGCGAATTTATGCCATTTGACCTCTGTGACCTTGACAAGAAGGTCAAATTAAAAACCTGTGTGACATATACTGTATGGTTGTTAGATGTACCCATGATATCAAATTGGTGGCAATCGGGCAAGAAGTTAACGAATAATCACATTTTTAAGGTTTTTGGATTTTGCCCCCTGGTGGTCAAGTGGTGAATCATATTGGACCAAACTTCAGTCCCTGAGATCACCTGACTAAGGGGTAAATGTGTACCAAATTTGGTATCAATAGTCATTGCAGTTTAGAAACGTGCCATCGTGTTACATCCTAACGGCCAATTTACACCATTTGACCTCTGTGACCTTGAAAAGGAGGTCAAATCAAAAACCCGGAGGATATATGATGCACCTTTGCTAGAAGTACCTACCATATTTTTTTCAAAATTTCCCGACTACTATTAAGGGAGATATTGCATATTTTCACTTTTAACGTTTGGCCCCCTGGTGGCCAAACCATGAAACGAATCGGACCGAAACTTGGTCTCCAAGGTGTCATTACATAAGGGTACATGTGTACCAAGTTTCAACTCAATAGCTCTAACAGTTACGAAACGTGCCCTGCTAACGGACGACGGACGACGACGACGACGACGACGACGACGACGACGACGACGACGACGACGACGACGACGACGGACGACGGACGCCACGGTATGGGATAAGCTCACCTCTGCTAAGAGGTGAGCTAAAAATGAACTGATAGTGACACCTGGTGGTAAAATGATCAACTAAAAGCGATCTGTTGAAACTGGATTATTGATGTGTTTGCAGACGCTTCACGAGAACTGAAACAAAGACACCAACACAGGTGACAGACTACTTTGATGAAATCTACATGGAACAGTAAAATCACAACATCGAGGTCACAAAAAGGTCCTACCTTCTTTTGCACAAGTGAAAGCGACCCTAGCCTTGCCCACAGGGTGAACAACCGCTGTGTGAGGACCACCCAACGGGCGACACACCTTAGGTTCCCCAGGATGGACAGCAGAGGGTTGTTCCCCTGCAGGATGGGCATTTGCCTCAGCACCTGTGTTGGTAGCATTGGGAGCTTGCAGGGGAAGAAATAAGAAAGCACTGTGAATACATCGCAATGGGATTGCATCTATTGTATCATTCAACTTGCCTTGACGTTTAGTATCCTGAATAACTGAATGAACATGCGGCCCTCCAAGAGTAGCGATTACAGAAATTAGAGATATCCACATCCAAAATATTCAAAGCGCACAAGTACTAGTAATGACAACATACACAACAGTCAATAGGATCACCAAAGCTCATGATATGAAATATGACTAATCCTATATAAGTGAATGTTAATTTCGTCTAAAGAGAAGGATGATGAACCCTTTGTCTCCATTCATGGTTGGCTGATGTTCATTTCATCTCTACAGATTACAGAAATCATGACATTAGATGAAATAAACATTCACTCATTCATAGGATTAGCCACATTGACCGTGACTATTGGCTGTAATGTGTGTATTGTTCATACTTGAACTGTGCTCTGCATGTGGAATCAGCCAATTCACTGATTCACTTGAGTCTTGACAGAGTACTGAGATATTTGAGGATTGACACAGCAAACTTCACTAAAAGGGTCTGTCTACCGAAACTTATAAGCATAATGATTGGGGAATTGAAATTCAACGGAGAAAGAAACTATCAAATACAATAATGACTAACAAGAGGCAGAATGGAGTCAATTTAAAGAGAATTTATTCAAAGCTTTGGCAGCTGATTGCTAAAAGATATTTCCTCCAAGACACTTGACTTTCACTAGCCCTTAGTGAGCCACACAGCCACTGTGCTGCCATCATGGAGAAATGGTAGGCACTACAGATCCATTGGTGTGTCAAATCAATACTTTCAGCAAAATGGCAAAACACCTCCAACAATATGATGACTTGATGTATTGAGAAAAATGCACCTTCATCATCTTTTCCCTCAAATTTTCAACATGTATCTTCCCCATGCATGCCATGGTCACAAAGTATTGATGGTGTATGCAGGTTGACTTGTTTGCAAAAAAGTCAAGACTCAGAGTGATGTAGTTTGACCAGAGGAAGACACCATAGCCCACCCTGTTAGGATGTTCCTTGTTATTTCCTTGTACCTGTTGACAACATTAGAGCACCCTGGTTTCAATCCATTAGTTTCATTCAATATCCTCTCCCAGCACCATCAAGGGACTCCTATCACTCAGTGTCACCAGAGAGAGAGACTTGACTCTTTGATTGACACAACTATTGAGTGCAGCTAAGTGGGACTAAAATCTTGCCCGTGGGCCCCAGAGAAGCTCAGATGTCTGCCCAAAGGACAAGGACAGTACTCAGGCCTTTTGATGACATGCCAGCCACACCGATGAGGGGTGTACCTAATAATGTTATTCATGATTATAAAACTCCCTCAAATCAAAATCATATTTTGCATCGAGCCAAAAGGATTAGTGACAACAGCACTCTCACTCAGCCTCACTACCATACCATGGCAAATGCATAGCAATCACTTTTTTGAAGACGGTTGGTGTTTTTGTAAATCTACATAGTCACCACGAGATGAGATATTGCAGGAAACATCATTTGAGCAGCAGGCTTTTTGGTTCACATGGCAACAGATTGACATGGATGTTTGACACGGGGTGTTTGACACGGGGTGATTGACACGGGGTGTTTGACACGGGGTGTTTGACACGGGATGTTTGACACGGGATGTTTGACACGGGGTGTTTGACACGGGGTGATTGACACGGGGTGTTTGACACGGGGTGTTTGACACGGGGTGTTTGACACGGGGTGTTTGACACGGGGTGTTTGACACGGGGTGTTTGACACGGGGTGTTTGACACGGGGTGTTTGACACGGGGTGTTTGACACGGGGTGTTTGACACGGGGTGTTTGACACGGGGTGTTTGACACGGGGTGTTTGACACGGGGTGATTGACACGGGGTGTTTGACACGGGGTGTTTGACACGGGGTGTTTGACACGGGGTGTTTGACACGGGGTGTTTGACACGGGGTGTTTGACACGGGGTGTTTGACACGGGGTGTTTGACACGGGGTGTTTGACACGGGGTGTTTGACACGGGGTGTTTGACACGGGGTGTTTGACACGGGGTGATTGACACGGGGTGTTTGACATGGGGTGATTGACACGGGGTGATTGACACGGGGTGTTTGACACGGGGTGTTTGACACGGGGTGTTTGCTTGGCCAAGCTGATTTGGCATGGTTTAATCTTTGGTTTGATGAACACTGTGGTGATTGAACCACGTGTTCACGGCGTCGACACGGTGTTTTTTTTGGTAAGGGTACTACTCTGTTATTCCATGCTTCAGTCCATGACAGACCATGTTGACAGGGACACAGTCTTTTCAAGCTGTTTTCTGCAGGTTTCCAGTGTGGTAAAGGCTAGGCTGATTGAACATGATTGCTGAGCTTTAAGCCTTAGAGAGGAGTGATATAAAACTCTCGTGAAACGCAGATGTTGCTCATCATAATCAGTGCTCTCCCAATGGACTTTTTCAAGCTAATGGTATCGGAATTGCTCTACCAAGACTGGGCGAGATAGCTCTAGCTGCAGAAGACAAAATTTTAAGAATATATTGAAAGGTTGTTAAATCATACATTCTAACTGTCCCTAGAGTTCCAACTCATCAAGCTCACTCAAATTCTAATCCTACATGTTCAGATGCAATGCAAGGAATCGCTCAGTCGTGTGCAGCGCTTTTTTTGTTGTGGGTTGACGACTTCTTTGTGTCTTAGGGGTCTTGATTGCCTGGTATTTGTTGGGATTGTCAGGTCAATGAAGATTGGTGAAACAAGCATATTGGAATACATGTATGGCATTGGCTTTGTTCAGGAATAACACTGACAGCCATGTTTGCTGTATTAGTTCTAATGGCATACATTGTTATAACCAAGGACAAGTACAACAGTGTACTAAAGTAAGACCATGCATGACTATTATGAGTGTCAGTTCATGCCAAGTTCTCATTGTCACAATGTCACCATATTGTTTATTTCATAGTTTGGCTGTTGGTCCACAATGGCACATGACAAAGTGGATATTTCTCCAGTTTCTACAGCCTGACAGCAATGGCCAGTGTCTAAACATGACATGCCGGCATTGTTATTATCACCATGATCTCAAGTTCTCCATCCAGGGATGCTGTGGATGAATGTGGCCCTGACTGATTGGTGAAGGCCCTGAAATTGACAACCTAATTAAATTAGATCAATATTTCCAATAATGACCAGACCATCCTGGGTAGGATACGTTTTGTCGGTGTTCAGTGATCAGTGATTGGATAAATTGGCACCGGTTCAATTCCAGGGCATGCAAAGCAATTAGTACTAGATTTGTCATGTTTATTGTCTCAGTGAACAATGTGGGGATGTTGTGATACAAGTCGTATCATGAGAGAGAGAGCTCAGGCATATCAGGGGTACGGCATAACATGCCAATGGTAAACAGAAGTCTAAAGATGAGTTGCAGACTTCCATCTTAAACTAACTCTGATTTATTATCAAAGAAATGTAAAAGAACAACATGTCCTGTGGTTACAATAAAAGTGTGAATGAATAATCGGCTGATACAAAGTAATCTATATGTAAATGGGCTGAAGACGAGACTAGTCCTACAGACCTTTTCGCTTTCTCAACTTAGGGCCTACACCGTACACACAATCAAGCCTGGAGCACTAAAATGGGAGTTTTCACATACTTTTCACAATACTGCGTTATAGCGCAAGATGGTGACACCGACAACACTCACTGCAAAGGTGCATCACTTAACTAGTGCTTTGGTTGCTTCAGGACCACTCCCCTCCCCCCTCCCCTCGCTTCGGGTGTGTACCCTAGGCCTAGGCACTTGGAAGTTGAAGTTTAGTCACTCTTAACCATGGCATGCCATGAATGGCCCTTTGGCTTGCTTTGACACTAATGACAGGGCAGTCAGCGGGGTGTCAGCGGACCCACTCCACTATCATGACATGGTCATGGTCATGGTTACATAACTTTTTACAACTTATTTTGCCTGTCGATTGCATTGATCATGTGAGTTGAGCTGTCACTAGTGTCAGATTCTAGACTATTTCCCGGCTTGAGTCAGCAGGCTGGTCCATTGGCAAGCTGGTAAAGAGTAGGGGGAATGGGTCAAGAAAGGCAAGATTATTTTCCTATTTCTTGTTGGCAATTCACAATAATTACAGCTGAAAATGGACAGAACTCATAAATGATGATAAGATAGTCAATGGAAATTTTATTCAAGAAGTAAACACTTACTTTCGTGGTCATCATTCAGGGTAACCTGTATCCTGTCATCCTCCGAACCACCATTTTGGACTGACCCATAAGCTTTCCTACTTCCATGTTCAGCAAGATCGGAATTCGAACCTCTCTCAGGATCATCCTCCGGCTTCGTTACCGTGAATCTCACAGACATGACCAAGGCTTACACCTTTTCTAATTCATATATTCATAAATCGGGGCGAATATTCCTTTAATTCTGGTAAATTGCAAGAAAGTTTGCCAGCGAAATTCAGTCTGCAAATTCAGGCCGATGCTGACCTCGCTATCGAGGTTATTCATAGATGGCGCTACGACTATCATAACAAAGGTCTCATTGAGTTTTGTTTGTATTCATGCGCGGCCAACCCTAACCGTAGTTCTTACAAAATCATTGATTTCTTGGTCCTCACAGTATGCCAGTGTTGATTTAGCAGTTGTTTTGGCAAAGACGTATTTTTGAAAGTTTTTGATACCTGAAGCACTACTCAATAGGTGGCTAACAAGAAACTACGCATTTTACTGTTGTTGCCGACGTATGTGTACACTGAACTTGGGATGTGCGTCGGCCCGGTGTTGAAATGCCGTCCAGCGCCAGTTGGTGTGTTTTTCGCTCATTTGTGCAAAAATCGACATATCTCAAAAGTTCAATCGTTGACCCTCGATTTTTTTTGATTTTTTGTGTACCGTATCCAACTGTCTTTCACGAGAGAATGGTCACTGTAAGAATTATTCAGGAACTAATGTATGATATTTGGGGTTTTCCGTGATGGTCCGGCCCAATTTGCAATATTGCCATCTGAGTGAGAACACAGAAGAGGCTCACAGCTCAAAATCATACCATACTAAATTAACAACAAAGACAACAAAAAGTAAACAAATAACTTTTAAATCACATTTTATTATTTTCTGATATCCAACAGTTACTACATGTACAAGATGTAACAAAACGTAGATGTCATTTTGTGAACTAATAATTTGAGGAACATTGACTATATTATAATTAAATAACTGAAATAAGCAACTCAGCAGTTTAAAGAAATTGTACGTTTTAAGCGCTTGCAGCAAGGAGCTTCAAGAAGCACGTGATATCTTTGCAAAAGATGTTGGCAAAGAATGTCTTCTATAAAATCTCCCTTCTACGCTAGGCAACATCTCAGAAGTCAATGAGTGACCAGCCAAAGCGAGCTCTCAACAGGGGTTTGACTGTCAGCAAGCAGCTGACAAGATTTTGATGAACAATTAACAAAAATTACTGGACAAGCATCACATTGATAACTATGACTAGACAGACACAGACAATAAACATATTATGAAAAGTGAATGATGTGAGAAAATAGAGAGAATAAGTGAAAGGTTATCCCCCAGTAACTAAAAACTCCTCTTTCACACAATTCACAAAATATTTCAAAGACCTTGCAGAAAAATTTGTGCGAAAGTACTGGTCCCATTTTCTCATTCCCACACAATGATTAATTGTGCAAATGTTGTACAGACTTCCGGATTGGGAGAAGTGTTCCTACAAAGCTGTTAGTACCAACATTCTGGCAGAACCGTCCAAGGTAATCATTATCATCATGTAGTCCAATTTACACCATTATCCTTGACCCCATAATATCTTTATTTAGATGATATCAACACAGAAAGAAAATAACTTCACTAAACTTTCAATAAATACCTGTATATCTTTTGTACAACTATGTTCATGTGCTATTCACAAAACCAAGCCTCCCTCGAGATAGTGTACTAAAGTACACCAAACGAGCATGAGCCAATCAACACTACATTTCCATGAACCCTTAACAGTCCTATGTCGTGAAGCACTACAGCCCTTTTTTCTCAGCACACACAATCTGCCAAAAATATAACTACAATTTGACACTGGTTTTTTAACCATATTTTAACATCCATATCAAATTCAATACATAGATATTTACATAAACTTTTCAACATTTATCAATCTTATAAAGACAACCAAATGTACAGTTTAACCAACAGACATTTAAGTCCACAACACTTGTATCATAATTCCTGTATAAGAGATGCCTAACCAAGCAGGCTCTTGACAATATCTCACAGATATTCAACATCCAGGGAGGATGCTCAACTTACTCTTCCAGCTGGATATCAATCATACATGCCAATTGACTCATCCAGCTGGCTATCCTGTTCCCTGATGTAAACCTCTCATTTTAGAATTAAATGCAACTCTGGAACACTTGGAAGAGCATTACACAACATAATGAGGTTTTGAAACAAGTTTAAAATACGCCTCTAACAAGGTTTTGTACTTGGATCAAACTCTGGTTATTCACATTGGCTATTGCACTATATTTACAAAATTCATGGCATTTTAAACCTCTGAATGGTCATATGTTGGCCTCCTATCAGTTAATGAAGTAACTGGAGCTAAGAGCTTAAACATTTTGTCAGTAAAACAAAACCCTACAACTACATATAGCACCAAAATTCTGTGATAAATTAATCAATGAATTCGTTGATAGTCTCTCCGAACATGCGCCAATGTCACCACTCAATCACACGATGACATCACGTCGCGTAATATAAGAGCTCAGAGAAAAGAGAAAGTCGCCAGCCAACAGGCTTACTTTATTCGGATTTCTTTTACTGACAAAACTTTAGGCCCCTAAGGTCCTGGCAGACACACAATGAGGACTCGATGGGAGTGAAAGAGTTTTAGAAGATGCTGCCAGAATCTCCTTTATCATTTCATCGAGGACAGCATGGATTGTCCACCATCAACATCACATCAATACCGTAAGTCTCCACCAACTCCATTAAGAACGGCCGATCCCCGATTGGATCCAGCCCCATGTTTCTCATGTGATCAGATGTCAGCTGTCGGTCCTGGGAGCCTGCAACGTCTAGAAGAGTCTGGAATAGTCTGTTGTTCAATTCGGTAAAATACCTGCAATGAAAGAAGAAGTGGTTGTCATACTGTCAAATAGTTAGCTTCCAACCATACTTTCTCGTCAGCTGCGACAGGATC
This sequence comes from Lineus longissimus, assembly GCF_910592395.1. Lineage (NCBI taxonomy): Eukaryota > Metazoa > Nemertea > Pilidiophora > Heteronemertea > Lineidae > Lineus > Lineus longissimus. Next base: position 19,103,380 of record NC_088318.1, on the reverse strand, counting down.
TCAAGCCCAGGAAATCGATTCCATGGAAAACGATTCCATGTCTTAAGAGGACCATATCACAGAGAACACTTCCATGTAAACTACTGCTAGAACACAGGGTCTTGAATATGCAGAAGTCTGCGCCAAACGTGACAAGCGTCATGACTTACGAGGTAAATAGTTCCTCTTCATCCATCACGTTCTCCTCACCAAGTTCTTCCATGGAAAACAAGTGAGCAGATCTGGAAGAAGATACGCAGTGTGAGACTCGTAATCGAAGCAATTCATGGGGATATTTTCATGTTCAAAACAATCGGGAAATCCTGGAAATCTAACACAAGACGTCGACTTAAACTATTACTTTCATAAGACAGTATGGTTAGATGTTTGACTTGGGTTAGATGTTTGACTTGGGTTAGATGTTTGACTTGGGTTAGATGTTTGACTTGGGTTAGATGTTTGACTTGGGTTAGATGTTTTGACTTGGGTTAGATGTTTGACTTGGGTGAGATGTTTGACTTGGGTTAGATGTTTGCAGCTCAGGAGAACCACCATCCAACACACTTCTTAAGCTTTCATTCTTAGGCAGTCATGTGTGTCACTGATAACCATGGTACCATAGGCACAGTGACTCGGACTTGGGCTGAGCCACTGAGAGTGCATGTCTCACTTACCTCTGATTATTAAGTTTGGCTGATTTATCCCTGTCCGCATCACTAGGTTTAAGTAGTTCCTTCAAAGCAGGAGTATTGGCCGTCAGATTCTGATTGTCCACATACACATCATAGAGGTGGGTCTTGCTCTCAAAGATCTTTTCGGTTGTACCTAAAGCAATGCAAAGAACATGAGGTATGTTCAAGTTGCTCAAGACTGGCAATAGGGAGTTGGCAGGGTCTCCAGTTTAGCTGATACTGTCTTCTGTCTATTGAAGTGAGCTTGCCTAGTTCAGGGGACAGCTGGAGTGAAACAGCTCTCATCAGTCACTCACAAACTCAGTCAACTCCACAACACTGCTGATCTGTCATATCATCAAGAAAACAATCATAGCATCAACTTTAAGGTGCTGACATCACTTGAGAGGGTGAAGGCACATTCAGTTGTTACATACTTTTTGGGAAAAAGGACCTTGGCTGTAAAGACCCTTGTAAATAATGGTCCATCATTCATCTGTTATTGTAAGCTTAGATCGCGAGATGGCAGCACTGGTTCCAATCAAATCCTACTCACAAGCAATATATGAAACCTCCGACTCTAACGTTTCAATATCAGCTACGTTCACATAGAAAAATGGTTTTGGTTCACGGCCTGACATCATCTCGGGCATGCTATGATTCCCTAACGAACATCCGCAGTAAACTGAAAGAAAACCTTACATTATAATGTATTGATGGAAGAACTTTAAATGAGCCTTTTTACTAACAGCAAACTAAACATATGATATCCTTATCTGTCTTACATCCTGATGCATGTCAGCAAACTGCAAGACCATCAGCTGACATCAGTTTGGTTCCCATTGCAGGTTGAGGTCCCCAGCAGGGGAACATCCTTCTAATTAGTGATACTCAGTTCACTTCAGTTTCAAGGGGCGAGTGCCTGCGCACCAAGTGCTAGACTTGAAGTCAGCAGTGTTGCCCTTGAAGTCAGACATGAAGTCAGTGTTGCCCTAGACATCAGACATGAAGTCAGTGTTGCCCTAGACGTCAGACATGAAGTCAGTGTTGCCCTAGACGTCAGACATGAAGTCAGTGTTGCCCTAGACGTCAGACATGAAGTCAGTGTCGCCCTAGACGTCAGACATGAAGTCAGTGTTGCCCTAGACGTCAGACATGAAGTCAGTGTTGCCCTAGACGTCAGACATGAAGTCAGTGTTGCCCTAGACGTCAGACTTAAGTCAGTTTTGCCCTAGACATCAGACTTAAGTCAGTTTTGCCCTAGACGTCAGTCTTGGTATCTTTGTTACACTCACCTCGATAACATACCACTCCTATTGGTGGTGGAGAGAAAAATAATATCCGTTTCTGTAATAGCACATACTTCCAGAGAGTGAAGACATTTTCGCCAAAGAATTTCATAAATTGTGAAAAACACCCAGCAGGATGTGTTATCTGAAAGGAAAGAGAATTTATCAACTGCTGTTGACAAGATTTAGGAGATAAAAGTGGGCTTTTCATTCTTTGACAGAATCCCGGAAACAACGCCCCATGCATTTTTCGCTCAGAAACAGTGAAAGTTATCATGGTTCTTCAGAATGAGAAACTAACCGGTAGATCTCTCCTGGATTCCAGATCAGCTCAACTTACTACTCACAAGACTCATGACTTACTTTTAATTCTGGAAGTACTTCACTACTTGGTGTCGAGGCAGGACTAGCAAATCTTATACTGTCGATTGATATACTAGATGGAAGCATGCCTTTCTTGTCCTCGTAGAATGCCTTGAGTTGACTGTATTTACCAGGAACTTCTAACTGATGTCTGAAAAGAGGGGATAGTATTAATGAACCTTTATGCATTAGGAGAACTGTTACTGACTTATTCGTGAAGAGAGCATACTTACGATAACTACCCCCCACCCATAAGGTCAATAAGTGTTCTTCACCAATGTCTTGTCAGTCATACCGCAGCTTTCAAGGATTGATTACCATGGAAACGACTAAACCATTTAAAGGAATCAAGACATTGCAGGCTTTAGAAATATTGAGTTTCAAGACCAAGTGACCAAGTGTTGGTGTCACGTCTTTTGATGATTTGAATTTAGTGGACTACTGTGCTTTATCAAAGCCTGTCTTTCGGTTTTGAATTAATTATTGACTCTGAACTGTCCCAAAAAAGTGATAAAACTGACACGATGGGATTTCAAGCGAGACTAGAGGTGAGAAGCGATAGAGTCAGCAGCCACGAGGGTGTATTTCCAACACTGAAACAAATATGACCCAAGCCAGAAGAGGGAACAAGGATTCAGCAGGCAATATTCAAACTCGCCAACACCCAAGGACAGGGACTCTGGTAACCCCATCACCACAAACTCAAACAGGTGAAACAAACCAAGGCTTCTTACATAATATTTTTGATATTTCGCATGTCATAAAATGACTGCAGTTGGTTGTACGTCGCAGGGTTACATAATAAATGCCTAGAATTAAAAGGTTTTAGCATGCAGTAACTGACTATTAGACCTTCTTATTGATCTAGTGAATTGCTGGTGCAGTCTAATTAAGGCTCCATCACCATGACCAATACCATTCTAGACTTTGTATTTTTAGGCATTTAGAAAATCTGTGTCCTCTGTTTTGCCAACAGAGGTGTCAGCTAAGGGTTCCATGTACATGATAAAATCAGCTGACTTTTCAGTAGTATTATATTGAAATGTCACTGGTAAATATTTTCTTACATTCTCATTATTTGTTCACGGCTTATCCAAACAAAATTGCAGCTTCTGCCAGGAGATGAGCCCCGTTTCCAAGACAACTTGATTAGGTATGGTTGGCTCATGGTGCGGCTGATCTGAGAAGCTAAACCAGTTCTAACCAGTGTCGCATTAGAACACCAAGATTTCCTCAAGCACATTTTCAACAGCAGTGATTGTGATGTGCTGTCATTCTATTTGGCCTACACAAAGAATAGGTTCTCAAAGCAAGACTTTGAAATATGATTTTCAAACAGAGACTACCACGGGTCTCGATTGTCTAGTCAAAGCTTTATACATACCTGACTTGCGTTTCTAAAAACTGCATGTGCCGATATAGGAGTGTGTACGACGTGGAGAGAATACCAACCGACTTCATGCGAGCACCACGTTCAATCTCACTCTCAACTTTCATGTTCTCGAAGCACGCAAGACCAAAAAATGAGTCCTTTTTGAAGTAGCTGAAGAAAAGAAGATCATCAATGAATTGCTCTCGTGACAATACATACTCAAGTCACAAGGTTTGAAGATGATCGACACTTCAAATCTGATTATTGGCTTTTAAATTCAATGAAGTTCTGGTTGCCAATGAAATCACATGCACCGACTCCCCTGGCTGTAAAAACATGCCTGGTCTATACAAATGTGGCGGAGACGGTAAACTGCATCGAATTCCATGTATCACAAAGACGCTCATGTTCAAACACGATCGAGCACTTTGAGTCAATATCAATCATAGAGGTTATATATTATCACTCATGCAAACTAATATAATGACCCGAGTTTGTATAATTTCTAATTTTGACATGATTTCCAGATCTCTCCACCGAGTCAATGCTGCTAAGGACACACTATGAATACTCAGAGGAAATCAATATCTCGACTCCTCTCTCCCTCCAACTGTGTAATCATGACATCTGTGGATGAGATGAATGTAACCAGACTGGATAAGTCAAAGGTCATCCAAGACAAGCTTGAATAGGTCCTCGCTCGACCTATGGCAAATGGGATTAATTAAAAACACATTTTTTATGTTGGAAATTTGAGTTGACTCTTTTTTGGTTTAACTTTATTGTGTCCCAGTCCATCATCCCTTGGATATAAATTCAGTGTCTTGCCGAGAACACAAGCATACAACAGGATTTGAGGCTTGGACTACTTACACAAAGTCTTTGTGTAACGTATGCGATCCGCTTGTCATGGCCTTGAATTCAATGCCTTCCAGGTCGGCATCCTCCGGCATGCACCATTCTATCAGGTTTCCTGCAATAAGAGGAAACATTAAGAAAATTAGCAAAAGCTGTGAATTCAATGGCTAATGAATTGCAGGCTTTTTTCAACCGTCCGTTCATAAAATTGTCTGTTCAATAAATGGATATAAACCTGATAAAATGTGTTTTTGACCAAACAATTTTTGATTTAACTTTTGTTTGAAATAATTCAAAATTCTCACATTTTCATGAAAATACAAGAAATACAGAAAAACATTGGTTTTTTTAATTTTACTTTTTTGCACTTCTTGAGAAAAAATTCCAACATATGGACATAATAAACCTGATAAAAATGTGTTTTGACCAAATAATTTTTTGATCTAAAAAATTTGAAAACAATTCAAATTGCTCAAATTTTCATGAAAATACAAGAAATACAGAATTATTTATTATACATTATTTTTTGAAATGTTACTATTTTGCACTTTTTGAGAAAAAAGTTTGTTGCTCCCAATGTAAATTTCACGCCGTGGCCTCAAACGCATTTTGTCAGTGTGACTCGTGTCTGTAAGATATGTTTGAAAGGGTTACCGACGCTTGATCATGAATGGACTGCCTGAAGCTGTGGGACGCCCATACACACAAACCAATCAATACATCAATACATTGATCCAAATTCATCAAAACAATGTCAGTCAATTAATTCATGAGAATGTTGGATCACACATGAGATATGCTCTCGTAAAGAGATTCCGACATGTCTAGTGCTGTAGTGTGTAGGCAAGCTGTAACAGCACTGAACACTGAGCAAGTCTTAAGCCTCGTTGGCTGGATGAGCCTGGTGCTATCGACTCCAAAAGGACAAGGTCTTTCAAACTATTTCAGGATCTTCGCAGGGCATCCGACTTCACCTGAAGTCACGCTGCTGCTATACACATGGAAAAGAACAGGCTTTCAAGTTCAACAACAACCAACAGCCTAACTAACACTAACAGGCAACAGACTTAGAGGCCAGAAGACATCCACACTTGCGACTTGAAGACTTGACCTTCAGTTCAAATCAAACCAAAGAAAGACTGGCTAAACAGTTTCTACCCAGATTATTCTGAATGACACCATCTCACACCCGAGGCTCAGCTATCAACTGGCTTGGATTCATCTTAGAAAGGATCTGGAGGCAACCAAGACTGCCACTTCCCCATCAGCCTCCCTCGTAGTGTCAATGTACAGTCGTAGTGTATCAATGTACAGTCTTAGTGTAAAATGTACACTCACCTGATCTTGTGTCGAAAGCAACCACGAAGATGGCAACGATATGGTCAACTTCGGCCAGATTTTGCACCGAATTACTGCTACTGATGTTGATCGACCGGTCGCTATCCACAGAGAATTGCCCATTGATACCTAATCTATTGCCCCGTCGGTACAGATCTCTCACGGTTTCCCTCGGGCCTCTGTAATTCACATCTGTCGACTCCAGCCCCTCGAGCAGAGGAGACTTTTCCTCTTCCGCCATGTTTGTTTTCAATCGAATGCGCATGCGTAATTGGTCAATCAGTGACGTCACACTGGCAATTGTGGATTTAGGTCTCATTAGGGAGTTTTTTTTTATTCATCCGCGGCCAAGCCCTAACCGTAGTTCCTAAAATCATTGATTTCTCGGTCCTCACAGTACGTCAGTGTTGATTCAGCAGTTGTTTTGGCAAAGACATGTTTTTTGGAGTTTCTGAAACCTAGATCACTACTCAATAGGCGGCTGACAAGAAACTACGCGTTGTTGCCGACGTTTGTGTACACTGAACTTGGGATGTGCGTCGGCCCCGTGTTGAAATGCCGTCCGATCCAGTGTTAGTTGGTGCGTTTTTAGCTGATTTGTGCAAAATTCAACATATCTCAAAAGTTCAATGGTTGACCTCGATTTTTTTTTTGATTTTTGTGTAGCGTAAGCAACTGTCTTTCATGGGAGAATGGTCACTGAAAAATTATTCAGGAAGAAATGTATAATATTTGGGGGTTTTCGTGATTGTCCGGCCCAATAAAATGCCCGATTTGACATCCTGCAGAATCAGGGGAATCGGGCGTTTCCAGTTCGACACAAATGGATTGTCCTCATGCATTCACTTTGGAAACGCATTTTAAAATACATGTAGATGTAACGTCCTGTTAATGGGGCAAGTCATCACCGCGTACATTTGGGAAAAACTCCCTAACGAGACCTTAAAGGCATTCTCCAAGCGTCGTCAAAGGTGATCATTGTCGTCGAGCCTCACTCGACCTCTGCCACAGTTGGCTCACAAGTCAAACTGTTGCAGAGGGACTATGTGAGAATTTCAATGGGTGCATGTAAAATTCGACAGACGGACCGAAGACCTGTCTTGTTTACTTATCCCAGCTTGTGACCCAATACAACAACAGAAGAGAGGGGTTCTGTAAACACACCAGTTCACCATCCGGGAACAACTTCTTTATCAGTCGCAGGAAGCATTGAATAAGACTTTTTTAATCAATCTACAACATTTTATTATAAAACGTATCTTTAAAAATGTTTTTTTGGATACAAAGTTGCAAAAATATTCCAGAAAAATACACATTGATAAAATGGGGTATACGAAAATGGCTATACTACAGCAAAATCAATGTTGTGACCTTCTATTCAAAATGTTGCACTCAAGATGAGAATTAAACCATATTCCATGATATACAGAATCAAAGGAACATCAGACAAGGCGTATCAGTCAATGTGGCCAGCCTTACCAGGCGAACCAGCGACAACATATACCCTGTCTGTGTATTATGTACTAACAGTTCTGCATCTCTTTCAGAGTAGGCCCTACACCAAACCCATTTCATTGTGATTAGAAGGTGATGAACCCTATGGGCAGTGCTTTACTCATTGATTCACCACAGTATATTGACTTCGTTATACTGCTACAGCCCCTCGGGGGTCAAATCTCAATTGTAAGTGGGAGATCTCCCAAATAAACACTAGACTAATTGTTCATTTCTATCTACATGAATCTACAAAACATCTCAATATGACCTTTTCATCTGGCACAACTTTCGTACAAACGAACAAATGTAGGACAGCCTATGCTACTCTAAACGAAATAATTTGGACGGATACAAGTTTTGATTGAGGAAAGTCCAATAACTCACTATCGAACAGAACGATATGAACTGTACAGTAATAACTGGGCCAGGTCACTTTGAACTTGAATCAGTTAGATTAGGAATCGTTGATCAATGAGTGTCTTCTTGGCCAAGTTCCTCCGGCCCAGGTTGTCCCTGATCAAGCACAGAATCTGAAAAAGATGAGAAGAAACTTGAAACTTTAATCCAAAAACTTTTTGAAGCTTGAGTCGAGGTGTTAAAAGTACAAATCTAAGCCGCAAACATCTTCTGGCTTACAGTGTGAGTTCAACCTGTGGCCCTAGAATACACCACCCCAGTGATATCTATGATCAGCACTGTAGTTAATAATCAGATCTTACCTCATCAAAGAGGAACGTGATGATAGCAGCCAAGATGTAATCCATCGCAATCAGATCCACGATGCAGAACAGCAGGATGTCGAAGACGAGGAGGGTCGGCTCGTTGCCGTAGAACAGGATGGCGTCAAAGCTATGACCATTATCTAGAAGAAAAGGTATGGAAGTTAGATAAACACACATATTGACACATGAACATATTGTTTATGAGGGGCATGATAAAGGCATGAGATTCTCTACGTTAATACAAATGAATGTCACTAAACAAGGGGAGGCAAATCAGGACATCTACTTAACATCGCAAGCAACCTAATTTGGGGGACCTAATCCCACCTGCACACCCACTCACCATTGTAGAAGGCTCCTTTCTCTGAGCAGTCGTCAAACTCCACATCTAGGATGTTCTCCATTAGTACCTTGTCCTTCACCAGGTAGTCGATATCCTTCAACGACTGCAAGAAAGTGGAGTTGGTATGAGCTCCTTGGATTGAAACAATGTAACGCTTGTCAGGCTTTGTTATCCACAATCCACACAAAGGATTTGGCCACAGAAGTTAAGTGACCAACCAGTATTCAATATTGCAAGCAATGTGTATCTGGGGGACATCAAACCTGCAATGTTTGGATTACAACAAGACACCACAAGTGGAAATGCCTTGTTGAGCTGCCTGATGTCATCTAAAGAAGCTGCCTCTCATGAAAGTAATCAATCCACTTGGCCAACTTACATGATCAATGAAGGCCGAGAGGAACTTGGTGACATTCTTGTAAGCCTGCATACTCTTGGAGATGGCTGCATTAGGCGATCCGGGCTGACCTTTTTCCATCTTACTGGCAGCACTGCCTGCCTGAAATACATCATTAGTAAGAGACTAGAGTCAAATGAGAATCTTGGAGGAGACTTTCTACTCATCATAAGAGACATTGAAGAGATTCACATCCCATTGATAACCAAGTTGCTCTGAATGCTGCTCTGAATGAGCTACATGTATTCAGGATAGAACCTTGTGGCATTCATACAACTCATTTGTAAATTCAACATGAGTTTACAATGAAGTGCATTTGTGTAATTATGATCACACATAGCAAAGTCATTTGATTCAAGCTCAAACTCTCTGGGAGCACTTCCTGTCCCAGCTGCTGCAAGTTCTTGCTGCTGAGGACTTGACAAACTTACTGCATTGATTTCTGCAACAGGCATCAGGGCCTTATCGTAATACGCCCTTAGTCTGTTAGGCAGCGCCATCTCAAATGTCTGTTGGTCATTATTTGCAAGGAGACCTCGATGGCCACACAGATCCGCCTGAAATGAAAATAAGACTTTTGCAGGCAGAGTTACTGCAAACCGCTTCATGCACCGCGATATGCAGAAATAAAAAGGCTTCAACCAATTCAGACCATGCCACAGTACCATTGGCACCATTCCCAACGATGACCATTTCTGACCATGAGCATTCTGGACCACTGACCACAACCATTTTGGATGATCGGTCTGAAAAGGTTGTTACACCATGACTCTGACTCACCTCTTCTCTCTGTAGGGCTTCATACATCTCCTTCATACCAGTGTCAGCTGTGCCATGGACAGACCTGCCGTGGATGTAGTAGCCATACTGACTGTTGGCCATAATGAAGACGCTCACATTGCTGACCGAGCACAGATCAACATACTGCTGCACCTTGTCCTCAATGAATCGCTCGTAGAAGAAGGCGAAGAAGGCATACTGGACAACACCTGAAATGACAGATACAGGACATGATTGAAGTCAGCTCCTGTGGTAAACAACCTCTATCATACAGACTCATCATAGCTGGCACAGCATTAACTGAACAGGCCTATGGTAGATGTCATCAACATGTGCAACCTACCATACATGCCATATCATCAGTCAAAGTTTAGTGACAGCTTATGAAGTAAAAGGAAGAATAAACCAAGTATCACTATGGTGGTCCCAGCCAATTTATACTGTCGGTCTTCCAGACTGCTTTAAGGCTGCTGTGCTAAAACACCTCATTTCTGTAAAATATGTTTTTTCTTTTATCTTTTTAGAGTTTAAAGTTTTAAAGAGGGACTCTAGGCAGGAAATAGGGGGTGAAGAGAGAGCCCTATCAGCGACTTGGTACCCACTCCTGCTTATAGACTCCATTAGTTTGAACACCGATGACTTACCAGTGAGCACATACACTGACACTGCTATGGCATATCTGAATATGCGACTGTGAGGGCTGGTGTAGGTACCACTGTCAATGGTGAAGTTGCTGAAAGGGTCCGCAGTAGCCAGATTCTCAAACCCTACCACCTTCAAGAAGAATATCACGCAGAACAACTGGAACAACGGGTGGATCTTCCGAATCGTCTGAATTTCATTCCACTCGTTTGCCACCATGTATGTGCGCCAGATCGATACCGGGTTTTCCTCGGTCTTCTTCTTGTCTCCTCCCTCTTCTTGTTTCTGGATGACACGTCCCTTTGGACGTTCCCAGTCAATGAAGAAGATATCAATGGTGCACTGACAGGCAAACAGATGCATCATCTCAAGGCATTTTAGGCCAAACGCGACAGAGAGATACACCTCAAAGGAGACTTCTTGATCTCTCGTCGGCACGAAGAGGTACACTATGTTCTGGCGCTGAAACACATTTCATATTCCCATTATTTACTGAATTAATTTGATAGAATCATGCCAAGGCAGCTTACTCTTATTTCATTGCAATAAACTGCATTGGAAAAGATTAATGTTTCGAATCGTTAGTCAATTAAAAAACTACATGTACCAACCCTATTTTTAACAACCTGTTTGTGGTCATGTTGTTTCATTTATTCATCTTTGGACAGAAGCTCAAGAAATGACCTCAACAAATAGTGGTGCCTTGTAGAAAATGACCTAAACATATACTTGTACCTTGTAGAAAATGATGAACCAAAAGGCAGCTCCGAATGTCACCAAGAAAAAGACATTGGCAATGGCGCCACATGCGTGCATGAGAGTCTTCACAGTGGTCAAGAAATCAACCGTAGCCTTTCCAGATCGCCGTGACCAGCCCCAAGTCCGCATGAAAGCATAGATGGCACCAAGACAACAGAGGACACCCATCGCAATCGATAAATCGTATTCAAACTTGGCCTGGGATGACTTGTATATCACTTCAAATGAAACCTGTTGAAAAGGAATTTTAAGGATAATAATCTTCTCTTTACATTCACAAGGTAAATTCTATGTTGGATTCCGGACAAGAAATTAAGCTTGGAGGCAGAGACGTCAAATTGACATCAGAGCAACATATTTGTTAGATTTTTTTGTAGGTAAATTGTAAATGCGGCATCCAGCATGGAATTTACGTTGGAGCTCCCAACATACAATTAGAATCTATATTGGGAATGTCGTGTATAAAGATTTTTCGTAAAATTTATGTTGAGCATTTGCCTGTGTGTGAATGAAATGTCTGCACAAAGATGAAGCGAAAACAAAATGTGTTGCCTGTCATTGTGCAAACTAGATCACCACACCAACCAATTACGAGCCTTTACCTGAACGGTTTGGCCAGTCCCATATGAATCAGATTTGAGTTCTGAATATCTGATTTCCACATAAGGTGGGTAGATCTTTCCATTGCGTTGATTCGGCTGCAGTTCGACAAAGATCTTGAAGCTAGATGCGTATCGGAGGAGTTCAGAACGGGACAGCGTCTCCACAGTGTTACCAGATGAATCTGGAGAGAAAACAAAATATGCTTCACATCAATAAACAAATGAAAATAAAAGACTCCAGAATATTTCAAATTTGACTTTTTGGAGTCTTTGGGTCTCCAAACAACACTATTTTAAGGAGAGCCTCAGCTGTGGACAGCAGTATGATCTACATACAAAGAGTTCACATGCAAAGCCACTCAATGCACTTTAGGTCTCTCCGAGTGCAGAATACAACTTGTCTGACCGCTGTGACATTACAAGTGACGTGTTGAATGATTTTCAATGGGATCTTGTGAGTTTTGCATCATCTCAGATCTAGCTACTGTCAGCTTTACCATAATGATCTCATTTGGCTTCAGCAGCTTAACCTACCAGTACTTGTGACTCTCTTCCTTGTGCTGATGTTGTCCACCAAGAAGAATCGTCTTGACAGAATCCAGTTTTGGCTGGAAGCTTCTGAAAAATTTAGAATGGGGGCAAACTTGATGAATTCTGCTTCTGCTGAACCTCACCTCTCACTTTACAGTAAAACAATGGCCTCACCAGTCAGCACTTTAAGTTGTGCACTAGTTCTAATTTCATGCTTAGAACTCTGACCAATTTCACACAATCTCAATGGCACCGTGTGACAGAGGGACTTGCATATTGCAAGTAAAGTGCAAGTTTACAACCATTGTTAGGGATAGGTCACATGTTGAGCCTGACCAACCTTAAGCCTCGACACCCCTCTTAGAAGACTAAATGCATCATGATAGAATGACTTCTAGACCGACCTTGATTGACGAAAGCGCCGGCGGAACTCTTGAGGTTCCACACATTGACAGGGATGGGGAAGAGAGAATTGATGCCACTTGCTTCTGTGAATTCAAGATCTGGAGACAACTGTTAAGGAACAACACCCGGTCCATTCCCCTTGTGCCTGACCCAAACTCTAATTATTGATGACATCATTCTCTCTCTGCTTGATTTGGCCATCACTGCCGGAGACTAGGCCATTTCATTATCACGAGGTATCAATGCACATATTGATAATAATATTCCACACCATTAGAATCCGGGATATGATGAAGACTTATATCAACAGCATTTGCTGCTTCAAATGGTTGTAATGCCTTATAGTTCGAGCACAGACTTTTTGGGTCAACCTGCAGGAGTTGCTGATATTTTACTGGTACAAAAGGATACACATATCGTAGAAGACTAGATCATCCTCTGAACGACCCCACAGATCATCTGCATCAAGGGCGCACTGAAAAAAGTAATAGTAAGATCAAGTCAATCCAATAATGCAGAGTGATCTGGGGCATCTTATCGAACAGAGATCACAATGAAACTGTGACCTACTTGTTGATACTTATGATTCAGAGAATTGAATAAAAATGTAAAACTGCTATGTTGAGACGCATGAGGTAGAGAGAAAGGACAACTCACCGATGAAGAATAGATCGTTCCAAATTGGAAAGCTGCCTGCATCTCCTTGATAGAGTTCTTACACAGCTGTAGGTTCCCATCGGTGGCATTCCTCATGCCCTTGAACGTTCCATTGAGTGAGTAGCTTGCCAGGCGGAAGTTTAGGTAAGATGTGGACGGGTTTGTACCAAAGGTATACTCAGTTGGGATGCCAGTATCTTCGAGTGTGACCTGGGCTAGTGGCTGCTCCGAGAAGAACAGCCACGGCATATTGGCTGGCCTGCAAGTGAATCGGGCTTTGGTAAATACATGTAGGTAGACTGACTAGAATCAAGCATTTGCATTTTACCAAAAACAAGTTAAGGTGGCTAAGTCACTAATTATTGCCAATTAGTGACTAGACAGATCAGAATTTTCATATATAAGGGGTGAAATCAAAGTGAGGGAAAACTTACCAATCAGTAACGCTTTTCACCTCGTTTTTGAGTGCTTCATACTGAGAGCAGGCATCACCCGAGCCACCCCGGTTCACATTCTCTTGGGTCCCATACAGCAATGTACACAAGTTACCAACCATCTGGCAAGCGGTCAAGTTTCCGTAGAGTGCGGGCTGTAATGAATGAAATGTAGAGTGCAGGCTGTAATGAATGAAATGTAGAGTGCAGGCTGTAATGAATAAAATGTAGAGTGCAGGCTGTAATGATTGAAATGAAATCTGTCCACTTAGTCCAAACTTCATGCTAGTCGGACCAAGTCTGAGCTGATATTGCATTTTTTTCATCCAAAGATGTCCAACATGATTTTAGTCCAACAAACTCCTTTTTGGGAGATGAGTGGCAGAGTGGATGTTACCATTGTTCTCTCCACCGCAAGTTAATACGTACATTACATATTCCAACAGCTGCTCTGAGGTTGTCCTTGAAATATGCCGATTCAACTGTCAAACTGCCATCCTGAAATCATCAAATGACATCTTCACATCAAATTGTTGGGTCAGTAACACTTTTTTTATTGATAAAACCATTTAGACAACTGAAGCCACCAGGACCATCCATCATTGAGTCATTTCTCATCTCCAGATTTATCAGTAGTTTGTAACTGCACTGCTTTTCATAACAGTAACTCTTCTTACCTGTGATGTGATTTTGTAAAGCGAAGTACCTTCCGTTGGCAAATAAGCAGTCTCTGGAAAACATAGTCCTCCGGTCTGCAAGGCAAAGGCGTATCATTGAGTCAATTCATTGTCACCATTGTCAGTAATTGTTGTTAAACTGGCCATGGCCAGTGAGGTTTGTTGTGTTTATCACCTCTGTTAATATAGGTTTAGTTAATCCCATGATGAGCTGAGCTGGGTGCCTGGCCATATGAACTCAATCTGTTCAGAGGTGGAATTAGCCTCAATCAAGAGCACTCAGCCTAGACTGCAGTGACACAAGTCATCTTGTCAATAGCTGTGACCACTTTGGTTGTACGGGCTCCTGCCTAATCCCTTTCTAATCCCATTCTAAATCTAAATAGAATATTTAGATAACAATGAATTAATGATCACAACTGTCTGAATACACATCATAACAGAATTTGGGTAAACACATGAGAGCGTTTGATGACCAGGAAATAGACCCCATCGATCAGTTTCGTTATGCAGGGTATTTCAATGAAAATGATTTACCTCAGTCAATCGGCTATTCACACTTGTCCACCGCATACAACATTGGGGCACTGAAATGTTCTTCCTGTTCGTACAGCAGGGTCTGCTTATGACATGTATCATGCTTTTATACAGTCATTTTGCCGATGATATAATTGGTGGCCTTTGGGGACCAGACCTCCATATTAGACATCGCATTGTGCAAGAGTGAATGCTAAAGTTCAACTTACCAGTCGAGATGGAGAAGTACACTCACAAGTGGCCGAGGTTGGAATCATGGACAGCAGCTGACTACATCTCACACACCTGTAGTGTAAAGACACACATGTATGCAGGCCTGAACACCTTACAGACTTATGAGGAACAGTACAACTCCCCTTAACATACACCTCTGCCCTGTCTCCAGGACATCCTCGCCATTTGAAAAATGGACACTAATTAAGGTCAAAAAATGTTCATTTTCATTCATGTTTACATCTGTAATCAGTAGACACTATGTTATAAAGAGATGAAGGAGAATCAAAAGAAAAATATGCAAGTCACCACTTTGTCATTCATAACATTCTTAAAGGTACAAAACCTGCAGGTCTATCCAGGGCAGAATGCTTGGGGCTACATCAATACGTTACATTCTTAAAGGTACAAAACCTGCAGGTCTGTCCAGGGCAGAATGCTTGGGGCTACATCAATACGTTACATTCTTAAAGGTACAAAACCTGCAGGTCTATCCAGGGCAGAATGCTTGGGGCTACATCAATACGTTACATTCTTAAAGGTACAAAACCTGCAGGTCTGTCCAGGGCAGAATGCTTGGGGCTACATCAATACGTTACATTCTTAAAGGTACAAAACCTGCAGGTCTATCCAGGGCAGAATGCTTGGGGCTACATCAATACGTTACATTCTTAAAGGTACAAAACCTGCAGGTCTGTCCAGGGCAGAATGCTTGGGGCTACATCAATACGTTACATTCTTAAAGGTACAAAACCTGCAGGTCTATCCAGGGCAGAATGCTTGGGGCTACATCAATACGTTACATTCCCCCATCAGTTGAATATGGCACGGGCAGGGGAATCACCTGTTCTCACCTGGTCTTGTCAGAGTTTGGCTTGGTAGTGGCAACGCATGACTCACACTTCCTCTCAGGGTTTCCTGCAGCATTGGTCAACACAGAACCGTCAAGATTTCTCTCAACTGAAACAACACAATTATAACTTAAGCTGAAGGTGCAACAACATGTTTCCTACTTTCATGACTTTCTCTCATAGTGTTCATTGTTACCAGATCATGTGTTATGAGTCGGACATGTTTGTACATACTTTTTCAAATGAAGTGTGACCGGGTTACACTCACTTGTGATTATCTCATGCACTATCACTTTATATCACATCGCCAGCTTTACTTTCAGTTTTACCCTAAATGTTATCCTCATCCAAGCTTTAAAGTTTCTCTCTTCATGGCAGAATAGTGAAGATAGAAAATGCTTGAAGACATTTCCAGAATAAAGATGGAAGAATACAAAACAATGTGAAGAAGAAGAAGAACCTACCTGCGACACCAGTGGCAGCACATGCCTGACACTGGTTGGTCGCCGCATTTAACGGGTTTGAACTCCCACAAAACGTACAACTCCACTTGCCATCACTAGTCACCTATAAATCACAACTTGTTGAATGGCTTACATGGCTAGAATGGGTTAGTCTTTGTCTTGTTGATAACACCAGAGTGGAGCTATGGTTTCACAAGACTGTTGATTGAGCAATCGGGCCCAGGGGATGTAAAAGATAACACTAGAATGCATTAGAGTTGTGGTTTGGTTGATAACACCAGGGGATGTAAAAGATAACACTAGAGTGCGTTAGAGTTGTGGTTTGGTTGATAACACCAGGGGATGTTAGAGATAACACTAGAGTGCGTTAGATTTGTGGTTTGGTTGATAACACCAGGGGATGTAAGAGATAACACTAGAGTGCGTTAGAGTTGTGGTTTGGTTGATAACACCAGGGGATGTAAGAGATAACACTAGAGTGTGTTAGAGTTGTGGTTTGCTTGATAACACCAAGGCAAGGCAGAAATGCTCTTTTTTTGTTCTAGGACTCCAATTTCTTGTTGTTAAAGTGGGTTAGGTGAGTAGAGAAGGACACTATGTGATCACTTACCATGTTTGGCATTGGTAGTGGTGTGGTGACTACCTTCAGGACTGAGCTAGGACACTATGGACACTATGTGATCACTTACCATGTTTGGCATTGGTAGTGGTGTAGTGACTACCTTCAGGACTGAGCTAGGACACTATGGTCACTATGTGATCACTTACCATGTTTGGCATTGGTAGTGGTGTAGTGACTACCTTCAGGACTGAGCTAGGACACTATGTGATCACTTACCATTTCTGGCGTTGGTTGTTGTCTCAAATGCAGCCTCACACATATGAGCAAAAGTCAAATTTGTACATAAACGAGTCTCATTATTTTGATAAATACCTTGCAATTGATTTCCAGGGCAATCCGCGGTGCATCTTTGAGAAGCTGACCCAGTTCTGCAGGTCATACAGCCCCATCCATCAGCAGACACAAATGACTATGTTAAGTAGAGAATGTGTCAATACTTATTAGTATTGGTATTGGTGGAGATTAGCTGAAGACAACATTTTTCTTTACATGTTACAAAGTACATAATACCAATGCCAGATTTAGAATACACAAAAGTTGCAATTCACAAAACTGCAAAATAAAATGGCCATATAGATATTTCGAGGTTTTACAAAGCTGGTTAGTGTTATATTCAAGGAAACAGTGAGTGAGGCTAAGAGAGGTTGAGCCGGTTACGCCAGAGGCGGTTACATGGAGAAACACCTGAACAACTGAGAGAGAGAGAGAGAGAGGCTTCCATACATTAGTCAACAATATATTAGCTCACAAGTATTACAAAAGCAAGACTGACAAGATACTAATTTATTTAAAACACATCATTTCAGCAGCTTCACGCAGACATGAGAATGGTTTTACAAACAACACACAAATGTTCTGATGGTTGTCACTTTGTGCTACATTCTCTTACAAAGTCTTATTCCGATATGAGAGTGACAAGACTACCTGTGGCAGTTTTTTCCGAAATATACTCTTATATCATGGCTAAGCAAAATCTAATCACAATTTAATTGTAGCACTAACAGTATTGACAAATTAATGTTCCAGACTGGTTTAATCTCCAGTTTTATGTTACCTGGTTATTTGGACAAGCAGCGCAAGTAATCTTGTTTCCAGCACCAAAATCCTGTGTTAGTTTGTATCCCGGCTGACAAACACATGATAAACCTGAAGCAAGGGAAATCATTTCATTACAATATATGTATCCAGGCTGACAAACACATGATAAACCTGAAGCAAGGGAAAGCATTTCATTACAATATATGTATCCCGGCTGACAAACACATGATAAACCTGAAGCAAGGGAAATCATTTCATTACAATATATGTATCCAGGCTGACAAACACGAGAGCTGGAAGGAAAGCATTTTATTAC
Source organism: Lineus longissimus (assembly GCF_910592395.1). Classification (NCBI taxonomy): domain Eukaryota; kingdom Metazoa; phylum Nemertea; class Pilidiophora; order Heteronemertea; family Lineidae; genus Lineus; species Lineus longissimus. The sequence goes on along the minus strand of NC_088318.1, from coordinate 19,085,023 downwards.
AATGTAAGCAGTAACTGAAAATGAATGGCTAATTCTGTGGGGAAAAAACAAAATGACTGACTTCTAAGAGCTTTGATTGATGTTGCCAACATCACATCAGCCGCAACTTCGTAATTATCAGAGCCTGACTCAACCCCGCATCCGCTCACAGGATTCACCTATTTCAGACAAATTGCAAATCTGTATTACCTGTCAGATGTAACTTAGGCTGCTGTTCAAAAATGGCCAGTTGTATTAGATCTTGGTCGGATGTCTTTCACCAAGAGGACACATTGTTTACTGTTGGGAACGAGTTTACAATCCCCGATCACGGCCCAAAAAAGGTCATCGGTTGACTAAAAAAGCACACTGTTCACTGGATTTATAGTTGAATGCGATCAAACTACGTCACCTGGTCGGGGATTGTAAATTTTAACCTATAGATTGGTCCAAGAGGTTCAGAAATCTTGAAAATCGCTCTCAATTTCACAATTGCTCTCAGATTTTCATCGAACCTACCTCATATTGATTGAACCTTGTGAAAATGAGAGCGATTTGCCGATTTCTGAACGTCTCTGACAAGACTATAGGGGTTCTTCACTGACGTCACATGATGACGTTGCCAATTATTTTGCACGGCCATTCTGGCCGTCACACGCGGTCGCGACGTAAAGGAAATGCATTGGCAGGGTGCCATCAAAACGTCACATCATGACGTCATGTTCTGGCAGACGTTCGTTTTGTGGCGAAGCGCCAAATTATTACAAAATTGACATGACAACCAACCATCAGCACTTCTTGTTTGAATCTTGCTGTTTTGTGTACAATCTGTACATTTCAGGGTCGATATGTCGAAGAACTGATGCGTTGTGTCGGTGTTTGCAGATTTACAACTTGAGATTGTTTGGACGGCAACAATATATCGTTGATTCAGAGCAGTAGACAGGTGAATAAGGTCGAAAATGGCAAATAAAACGACAAATTTTGATTTGTTTATGAACTTGGTCGCCATCTTTTCTCTGGAATGTCCCCCTCGTCCCCAAAAGGTGCAGGCCCTGTGGTCTCACTAGCCAGTGCAATGGCCGGGCCTACCTGGCTCCACAAATGGCGCGACGTCATTTCATGCATACCCCTGTTCAAGTGGCTGTCGACCTTGCAGTATATCACTCTCACACATAAACCTATACATTTCTGAATAGCTTGTCGCTTCTAGAATACTTCTGACCAGCTTTCATTGTTATCAAGTAATTCAGTCATGAGAATATGGGGGCAGCACAATACATGAGACACCCTGTACATCGATGAAAATTTTGAAAATTTCACCTTGCCGCCTTATAACTTGACGATTAACATGGATGGTGAAATAATATTTTTATAAACTTCTACTTATCACCTTGAGAAAGCAAAATAATAACAATTTTAAATTTTGATACCAAAATAGGGTGTCGTTGCGGCTTTTCTTTGAGCATTTTGACCGCGAAGTCTCACCTTGAGAACATGTGCACTCTGACAGGAACCATTTCATGTCAACATCCGATTGAGCTATACATAGCATGCGAGGCCTGGTCACTGCGGACGTGCACAGAAGAAGCTGATATTTTCCTCAAATAATCGTCAGAGCTACCTCTTCACAAAATACCCAGGACACCGACATTTGAACATGCAGCAATAGCGATATGATAGGCTTATCTGTATCCATGGTAATCGCCTGAGATTGAAGAACTATGTTGACCTGATCACCACTGGCTAGTGAGACCTGTACAGCGTAGCGGATCGAGGTTAGGTTTCGTTAGGGAGTTTTTCCCAAATGTACGCGATGATGACGTGTAAAATATATTTTAAAATGCGTTTCCAAAGTGAATGCATGAGGACAACCCATTTGTGTCGTATATCACTGGAAACGCCCGATTCCCCTGATTCTGCAGGATGTTAAATCGGGCATTTTATTTCTTTAAATAAATCATAAGCGACGCATTTGCTCCTAGCACTGTTCACCATCCCAAATGGCACTATTGCCAATTGGGCCGGACAATCACGAAAAACCCCAAATATTATACATTTCTTCCTGAATAATTCTTACAGTGACCATTCTTCCATGAAAGACAGTTGCTTACGTTAAACAAAAATCAAAAAAAAATCGAGGGTCAACCATTGAACTTTTGAGATATGTTGAATTTTGCACAAATCAGCGAAAAACACACCAACTGGCACTGGACGGCATTTCAACACGGGGCCGACGCACATCCCAAGTTCAGTGTACACATACGTCGGCAACAACAGTAGAAAGGCGTAGTTTCTTGTTAGCCGCCTATTGTGTAGCGCTCTAGGTTTCAGAAACTCCAGAAAAATATGTCTTTGCCAAAACAACTGCTGAATCAACACTGACACTGTTAGGACCGAGAAATCAATGATTTTAGGAACTACGGTGAGGGGGGGGGCATGATACCGGTACCTGAGAAAACTTGCCATTTTAGGCAGTTCGCGACGATTAAACAGTTCATAGTTCATTGTACATGTATTCTCATATGACAAACCCAGTGGACTGGACACATTGGAAAACTCACGGTCCGACACTTATACTTTTTTGCCCCAATGCATCCTCGAAAATATCAGCTGCCGATTCGAACCATCCTCGATCGGTGGTACTCGAACGCCCGGACTCAGTATGTGCTGTAGTTTGAAAAGTTTGGGTGCGGGGTATGATAATGATAATAATGAAAATTTTGACATCTGTACATGGATGATTAGATAACAAGATAAGGAAGAAGAAAAAAAGAGAAAACTGCGGCAGATTCACCGGGAGTCGAACCCGTGACCTGCCGATCCACAGTCAAACACTATTAGCGCTGAACCGTCAAGGCTGTCATGCTGAAACGGAGAGTTTATTCGCCTCTTATATGCGGTATACAAACGAGCGCGCCGCGATTGTGACAAGGTCGCGCAGGTGGCAGAGTGATTGTCCGAAATAGATCCAAGTAATCGTATATTTCGATAGTTGTACAGATTTTTCTCGACATATCATGTTCATATACCTCAGTGATATAAAAGATTATCTCTGCCGTTGATTTACCGTTTGAATGGCCTTTTAAAAAAAGTTTTTAAAAATCGAGGTCAGCAGGGTCAGAGTCAATCAAGAAGTTGTTTTGAAAGACTCAGGCAGGGTCAAAAGAAATAGTTGTTGGCGCCGATGATGTCAGCAATATGGCGGATTTCCGCCCCACCCGTGAGATTAGCTCTCGTCACGTCATAAGCACATTGAACTGCTTGTGAACCGTGCTGAATATGTACCGGCTACCGCTCTCTCCATCATCCCCGACGATATGTGCCAGTGCCGATGATTGAAACAATAGGGCCGTTTAGACGACAGGCGAAAAGACCGCATTCGGATCGAATCTGGATGAATCCGGATTAAAACCACCCAAGGCGATGGTACCTTTTTAGTCCGGATGCAACCACATTGATCCGGATCTTTTTGCGTTTACACGACGAAAAATTAATCCGGATTCGGGACGCATCCGGATTTTTTCGCGTCGTCTAAACGGCCCTATTATATCTACCTCATAATTCATGTATTCTCATATGACAAACCCAGTGGACACATAACCTGAACTAACATGCAGGGATCGGAAAAACGTATACACGTACCAATTGTATACAGATAGCGCTCGAACGTGTGACTTCTGACTATTGGAGTTGACTAAGCTATTTCTAAAAGCCATGATAGTACCTTTGATAAAAACAAGACAAAAAGGTTTTCCTCTGTCAGATAATATTGTCTAAAACCTGTACTTTTATTCTAGCATAAAAGTTATTTGATTTCCCAAGGAACAGTTGTCTAGTGGTACTATTCTCGCTTAGGGTGCGAGAAGTCCCCCGTTCGTCCCCCAGGCAAGCCTTTTTGTTGATAAGTTGGCCAAACGTCTGTGCTGCCAACTGATGTACCAATTTCACACTGCAGAGGAAATGGGGAGGGAAGGTGTCATGTTTGGATGCGACCAATCGTCTGATAATAATAATAATAATGATAATAATCTGTATTTATTACTCCTGTATCGGCACGAGCTTGCAATTAATATCTCGATCATTTTTATCAGCGATTTACAAAAACTGTTTAAATTCATATCGAGACTGGTTCTTGGAAGGAGATAATGGGCGATCGGTGCAAATGCAGACAGAATTTAGCGTAGCTGGCTCATCAACAAAAGTCATTTCTGAAGAAATCGGACCTCGCCTCCTGACATGCATCACAGTCGACACAGAAAGTCCGTATTAAGCTCATCTTTAAAACAAATCGGCCCTGAACGTCTATTCCATCTATCTTATGAGGAGAAAGTCACAACCAGAAAGCCGGTACAGGATCACTTTAGTTTAAGAGTATTCGGCGATGACTGATGAAGCTGAACCATGGCCATGGTAATATCTCGCAATTAGATGTTCACCGAGCTTTCAAATGTTGAAACCACGCACCACGTTAGGGAAGGCATTTAAGGCACCCTGTTAGTGATGGGTTCGCCTCTACTGATCTTCTTTATACTATCAGCGAGGATGTCCAGCATATCATGCATGGTCTTGAATGTTGCTCCTCCTCTGTGAGGGAGTACTATGACATTGGGGAAGTAAAGTAACGGATGGTCCCTTGGCAGCGGTTCCGGGTCAGTGACGTCAACTGCTGCGGCGCGGATCTTGCTGTGGCGGATTGCGTCCACTAGGGCGTCTGTGTCCACGATCTTTCCTGGAAGAAATAAAGCTACATGTAGATCTTAAAGTGTTCTTTTCCAGCCATGCCCACACTACCTGTATAAGACGACCAGACGACCGGGATACGATCACTTAAAAGAGTGCATCTTGTGTTCCCCATCCCGCATGATCCGGGCAGGCCACCTGCGACCCGAGGTGTTAATTTAGAATCAACAGCATCCTCGGTTTCTTCGTCTTTACAATCATTTGGTATCCTCCAGTGGAAAGTGACATAGTGGGCCATCATCGGTAATCAAGACATGCTGGTGTGACACATTCAGTGGCATGGGTTGGTCGATCACGAGTGGGCCATCGGCGGCGTGTGATTCTTTTGATTTAATTCCAATTTTAGAATTTTATTTGTTTACGTAAATATTTACATAATTAGACTGCATGCAAATGTATTGGACTATCTATTCTAACCATTGCTATGAAAAAATGGGATATATTCCACTCCACTCTTAAAAAGAAGATACTATCGATGGATACTATTGGTGGATTTGAAACCAATACACTAATAAACAAACAATCATAAAAGATCTGCCAAGACCTATGGAATCTATAAGCATGACGGCCTATTGGCTATCACGCATGTCTACACCTGTTTTATAGGGAGATGCCAGACGGGGTGTGCACACCCTCATCTGATCCACATGGTGGCTGATCCACATGGTGGCTGATCCACATGGTGGCTGATCCACATGGTGGCTGATCCACATGGTGGCTGATCCACATGGTGGCTGATCCACATGGTGGCTGATCCACATGGTGGCTGATCCACATGGTGGCTGATCCACATGGTGGCTGATCCACATGGTGGCTGATCCACATGGTGGCTGATCCACATGGTGGCTGATCCACATGGTGGCTGATCCACATGGTGGCTGATCCACATGGTGGCTGATCCACATGGTGGCTGATCCACATGGTGGCTGATCCACATGGTGGCTGATCCACATGGTGGCTGATCCACATGGTGGCTGATCCACATGGTGGCTGATCCACATGGTGGCTGATCCACATGGTGGCTGATCCACATGGTGGCTGATCCACATGGTGGCTGATCCACATGGTGGCTGATCCACATGGTGGCTGATTCCTGCGCTTACCAATGTGTAGCAGCCCACCCCTGTACCGCATTGTACTACTGGTGGCCCCGCAGAAAGGCCAATAAGCATCTCCGCAGATGGGCCGCGGTGGCAATCGCTGGTGGCCGCAACTTAAAATTGTTGGCTTGTCCTCTTTTTCATAGCGCTATCATTCCGTATATATCATTAAATAATCGTTGACATGTGACCGTTATAGGGCTGAATTACATTTCCAAAGTTGACCGTCTTTTGTTGCCTTGGGCCCCTGTGATAAACCTGACGCCACCTATGCGACAGGAGAAACATGACCTCTGCTACACACTCCTCCATAGTTGCTGTCGATCATTCTGCTAGTACTTTGTTACCACCGTTTGACTGGAAGGGAGGGTATGCGTTTGACTCTAACCACTGGCTTGGCAGTGGTCTCTGCGCTTACCTCTTGCAACGTTGACAAATGTTGTTGTGGACTTCATGGCGTCGAATTCCTTCTTACCAATCAGCTTCTCTGTTTGTGGTGTACACGGGCAGCAGACGACCACGAAATCGGCCTGTCCTAACATGTCGTGGAGGTTGGGCACGAATGTCACACCCATGGCTGCCTCGTCTTCGGGGGTTCTAGAGGAGGAAAGAGGGGTGGGCGTATTGCAGTGCTGAATACGAGAATTGTGCAAATATATTGTGAGATATAAGAGACACCTATTGGTGAAATGGTATGACTTCACCTGGCCAACCTGCCTCCTACAAGTAGTTTTTCTTAAAGGTTTCTGTATTTACCTTCTGTAGAGATCATTATAGAGTATCTTCATATCAAATCCCCTGGCCCGCTTGGCGACCCTGAACCCAATGTTGCCGAGGCCGATGATGCCGATGGTCGCGTTCACCACGTTCACGCCGAACTGGAGGCTGATATCTCGGTCTTTCACTGGATCAAAGTCCTTCTTCATCAACTCAAAACCTGTCACAAAACAGTGAATAAACTGTAAGATCGACTAAGGGCCGCGCTGATATTATCAGAGGAGATGGTGGAGAAACTGGCTACTCGGCGGGGTCAAATCTGGGATTGGGACCACAGGGCCATTCCCTCAACAGCCGGGGTAATCATAACACCTTGTCGGTGAAAAGAAGCTCTCGAACCGTATTGTTCGAATGTACCTTGTTTAAAATTCCTTGCTGACGCCAGCATGAGAGCAAAGGCAAGGTCGGCGGGTCCATCCCCGACGACTACCGGGGTATTCCCAACAGCTACCCCAGCTACAGCCAGCGCCCTCACATCTAGATGGTCCACACCTATACCCATGGTCCCCACGAACTTCAGATGAGGCAGCAAATGTAGGTCCTTTCCAGTGTAAATGGGGCGTATGTCTGAGCCCCTGTATAACACAATCGCTCCGATCACTGTTTTCCCGACATCTGGGGTTCGGTAGACCTGCTTGAATGTCACAACATCGAAGCCGTGTTTGTCCCTCAGCAGTTGGATGCACTCCTGGATCCTCGGGGCGCCCATCGGCAAGTCATCGTCTTCGATCACAACTCGAAGTTTCTCATCCATGGTGGTAGGCCCAAATCTCTTACTGCCCACTATAGAGTGTATAAGTGGTGATAACTTTGATATCTCTGCCCATTGGCCTTTTACATATTAAGTAAGTACATGTAGGCTATGAAGATAATAAACCATATCAATCATGGTGTCCTGGGCTCCTTGAGTTGCCTACTAGATCTAGCTCATAAGGTTAATTAAGGCCCTTGTTACGAAAAATTTCAGAAAAGGTCGGTGAAACTAGAATATTTATTTATCGAAGTTCATGACATAATAAAAGTGAATGTTACCACAAAGACTATTTATCCAGTGCATTACTGAGGCGAGCTGGTTCAAATTGCCGCTGTAGGAATTTTTAATATCCACCTGAAATGGTGTCCTTCCCGAAAACAAAATAAGATGTCCCCAGTACCACACTGCCGTCCGTCTATATATCGGAGGAAAAGTTTTCTACCACACCGGTGTAACAGTTATAAGTGTCCTTGAATGGGGTTGTCCCGGCCCGGGGCCAACGCTGTGGGTCCGATGCGGATCTATTATTTGAGGTATTGACGATCATGTGTCTTTATTGAACCATGCCTTAATCCGTCACCATACAACTGGGAGACACCTTTTCCAGGAGGGACATTTAAGACTGCTACACCAACACAACACTAATGAAGTTTACAGAGTTTCGCATAGGTGGCAGTCCTAGGATTTATCACAAAACGTACTCAAACGTACCAACGGTTTGGGCACACGTTTCACTTCTTCTTCTGCAGTGCCACCTGTTAAAGGATCTCAGTAAACTCAGACAGTGACGGTGGCTGTTTCGATGGAAAACAAGACAAGCTTCACATGGGCTCTGGCATTGCCAGTTTAATGACCGAGCACAAGTATACTATACAGTGTCTCCTCCGTTGGGTGTTAAATCAGTCAGGCTCTGTCACGTTTTTCTGTTCTGATGTCTCCATTACAAACTTCTCGATTATGACGGGTTCGAGCCGTGGAAGCGCATTTCTGACGATTCGATCCGATGCCATAAGGATATTACATCTGCGAATCATAACGCATCTTGCCTCCGTTCTCTGCCACATCTTGGGGGTCGTCAGTATCAAGTTTCGCAGCTTCGCCCGGATAGTCTAGCTTCGCAAACCAGGCGGCGGTCTTCTGGGGCGTGGCGTCTGCTGCGAATAACATGTCATACAGGAGGCCAGCCACTGCAGCTCCAAGGAATGGTCCAACCCAATAAACCTGAAGCATCAAGGAGACAGTACTCATGGTAGATGATAATCATGCAAATGCCTCTATTTTCACTTTTGGCCCTCTGGTGGCCAGAAAAACCAATCGCATTGGATCGAAATTTGTTGTGGCTGCTCTAAGAGTATGAGTACAGCGCCTTCGCGGTGAGTTGAAAGATCGAATGGCCAGGGTGCTAACCAATACCATCATTAGTAAGACGTAAGTCTACATGAACTCACCCAGTGATGTGTCCAAATGCCACTGATAGCAGACGAGCCGAGACTTCTGGCTGGATTCATACTCGCACCGGTAGAATGTAGCTGCAAGATACAAGATGTGGCATGAAAATACAGTAGGTCGTAGGTTCGAATCATGAAGTTGAATATGTTTCTTATGCTGAACACTGAAAGATAAAACTGGCGATGTGGTAAACTATGCTGGGTCAACACCTCATATGGTTGGTATGACATTAAAGGAACAAAAATAAACGTCTTACGAAAGGTCAACGTTGCCTTTCATGAAAGATTCATGTTCTTAAAGGTATGATGCTGGTTCGTAATGCTGAATATCACCAAACATTAGTCAGGAACGGTGATATGTCTACGCTACTTTGTAACTCCAGCAGCAAGAAGGCTTTCCCAATACAGACAAGGCAGGTGTTACGTTGTAAGTGTTTCCGTGTGTTATCTTGGAACGCTAAGGTACGGACAGAGTAACACTGCCGTTGTTTCAATCGCACAGCTAGGCCGAACAAACATATTCATTTAAAAAGATTTAAATGAAGATTTTAAAAACTTCCTATAATCGATTCTGTGTGTGTGAACTGGCCTGCTGGCCCGGTTACTCCATGGATAAACATCATTTTCTGGCGCTTGTGACCAAGTGTAAAACAATAGACCAAGTTAAAGTCTTCATATCAATGTTAGGATGCCTTCATATAGGGTCGTTATGACTTGACACTGCGAGCACTGTCGTCTGACCTTGCAAGGGTCGTTATGACTTGACACTGCGAGCACTGTCGTCTGACCTTGCAAGGGTCGTTATGACTTGACACTGCGAGCACTGTCGTCTGACCTTGCAAGGGTCGTTATGACTTGACACTGCGAGCACTGTCGTCTGACCTTGCAAGGGTCGTTATGACTTGACACTGCGAGCACTGTCGTCTGACCTTGTCAGGGTCGTTATGACTTGACACTGCGAGCACTGTCGTCTGACCTTGCACGAAAGCAGCTCTGGGCAGGTCTTTTTTTATTTCTAAGGATCGTCCTCTCAACAACAACAAACGGGTTTGCTACTCTCGACTCTGTCATCAGGGGGCGTCCTTTCTATCTGTTTCTTGTTATTTGCAAATAAATCATACTGTTCTTGTTCATGTACTGTTTATTGCTCTTCGTATTACTATGTGTGAATAGAGTGTAATAAACAAGTGTAGACGAAGGTTTTCCGCCATCGTCCCAGGCATTCGGTCAAGCAGCGAGTTGATGCAATTAGACTCACTGTTGATGGATATTATGAAAAACTTAATGATATTTTATCATCTTAAATCATAAAATTCCTGAATGAAGTGTTGTTTATCCCGAGGTAAACATGACGCTTCTCGGGAATGCGTAATGGTCCATGCGACTCAAAGGCTGTCTCTGCTCCGGTTGTGTGTCTTATCATTATTGTTGAATAAGCCAAGAAACACCAAGTGTTTACTTTTCATTTGTTAGTGAATCAATGCAGTTTCCTCGGCATTATGCTCTGAATATAAGAAAGGCCACCCGCTTGTTTTATCCTCCTCAAACGATACCAGTGGGACAATACAACCATGCTAGGAGTTGGTGTACATGTCATGAATAACATTTACATAAAAATCTTATCACCCGCCAGTCTCAATGCTTCAGCTCGCTGTGTTGCGCTGGCTGAGGAGGTTGTCAACACGAAGACCGTTACGAGACAAGACCTCCATTACAAGTCGCTGGCTTGTGTATTTCCCAGTTAATTTGACCGAGGTTAACGGCGGTATTGTAGCCCCCATTCTCGTTTATCATCATCAAGTGCAACGATTATCTCCCAAATGGGTAGTATGTAAGCTAACCAATTACTAGAATAGTTAGACAAAAAATGGAGTTATTTTGATGGAATACATAATATATTGGCTACATCACAAGTTTTTGGTGCGAATGTGATTACATTTTTGATACCGAAATTGTACATCATACAAACAATAATGAACATTGTAACCAAGTTTGGGGACTAAGCATAAAGGTCTTGCTTTTATTTCGTCATTATCACTTTTGTTAAGCGGAAAGCAAGGACGCGACCTTCTCAATCAACAACTGACCTCATATTTGATGGATCAATGTCGATCCCTAAGTATTTACCCTCCCTGCCGAGAGGTGACGTATTCTCTCAAATGGCAGGACTTTTTCGTTCATGATTATAAAAAAAGGAAAAAGGAGTAAAATCAGTTTGATCAGCGGGTGCATTTTACATGCAGGATACATTGAATGTTTTGATCGTATACAATACATGATATACCGGCGGGCGTTGCCCATATATGACACTGATCTTGAGCGAATCGGTTTGAATATCACACACCTAGGCCTACTTGAACTTGATACCTGAAAGTGTAAAACACTACTATATTTCAAGGGGTGAAAGCTTGGATGTACACACTGAACTAAATTGATGTTGGTATTGTGTGGCATTAGGTCTTATATTGACATAATAGCGAGGCACCAATACGCTGTCATGACACAGATGTCATCAAATATTTCACTTGAAAGGGAGGCCTTAAATATGTGCTAGTAAGTCAAGTACGAGGAGAGCCTACTCAGGAGGAATGCATCTCACAACATTCTACTGCCACGAGTGTCTTTCTGGGAACCTGCCTGTTGCTGTCAGTATGATTTGGATGTTCCTGATTAGTGTGAGATCTCGGGCAAAATTCATTGCAAGTTCGCAACTCCCTCCATCTTTGAGAATCGCCAACTTCACCAACAAACGCTCTGATAGGCAATAATTCAGATTATACCGACCCTCCAAAATAATTCTGAAGGTTGCTAGGCTGTGCCCAGTGGCTTCCTAAGGGAACACACTAATACAAACACGTGAGCCCCTTGGCATAATAAACATATTGTTTTAACTGGGAAAAGCTCACATTTCCTTTGAACAGAAGAACATTTCATTACATTGAATGGGCCAGTGAAAACGAGTACTCTTACTGAAACTAAAATTGCATGAAAAGTATTTTGACTGTAATTGTGATATTTCCAGTCATTAAAACGGGTATTGAACATACTGATAGCTAAACAGCCAACTTGGAAATACCATATCATGCAATGTAAACTAATGCTGTACGATCATGATTCCATCAGTATATAGGCCTATCGATATCGAAAAAAACGTCTCACGTGTATTAGTACAGATCATATTGCACGTCTCGTTGGCGACATTTTCTTCACTAAGTTGATATTTTGTCGTTCAGTGATGTGTTTCATAGTGAAGGACTTAAATATACTACTCACCGCAAAGAGATGTCCAATCACGACCGAAAGACCAATGGCGAGAGGTGCTGACCCCTTCAGGTCCATTCTCTTTCCATCACAGCAGGCGAACACCGTCAGCACCAACATGAACGTGATCATCACCTCCGTGCCAAACCCCTGGCCGACGGTCACGCCTCGTTCTTCATTGATGGTCGTCGTCCCGAACGTGCCATAGTGCGCACTAGGTGTGAGGCCGCGCAGGATAGCCACGCCCGTCGCGGCGCCGAAACACTGCATCACAACGTACATCAAGAACTTCAGCAGGCTGATCTTGCGCATCAAGAGCATCGCGAAGGAAACAGCGGGGTTTAAGTGTCCTCCACTGACGTTTCCTGTGATCCAGATACTGGTAGCAAGGGCTAGGCCGACCCCGAGGGCGATGTGAAGCCCTGATGATGACTCCCCCATGAAGAGGATAGAACCAATCCCGATCAAAAGGAACATCATCATCCCGATATATTCCGCAAACACTCCGGCCCAGAATTTTCCTGTCTTTGCATCCTTGATACTGCTTGCTATCCTTAGTTTCTCTACTGCTGAACCCATTTCTGGTGTCTTTGGTTAAACTCTAATCTTATTCCGCTCTTCCAGTCGTGTTCCCCTGCGTAACCTGCGATCGCGCTCTTACCGCCAGCAGTCACGCCTTTAGAGCCACTCTCAATGAACAGTCTCTCCCCCGAGTAAGCCTTGCCTTGACTGATCAGAGCGCGGCTGTCTGTGGCTTTTATATCAACTGCAAACAGTGCTGTGCGGCGCTGCGAAAGGAGGAGCATGTAACTGACCCTAGTATTCGAGGATGCACGTCACGTCACGTCAATGGGTGGATCACCTTCATAAATAAAAGATAAACAGTCACTAAGTTGTTGAAACGCCGGAAACCTTTAATGATCCGTGACAAATCGCGAAAGGGAAACCTTCGCCCCATTTTCATATTTGTTTTACCGTACATTTCTTTTTAACAAAATGCCAAGAGGGTTTTTCTTTGTTGTCGAGAATCACTCACAAATCATAACATTACGCTGTTCAGAAAGGAATCCGTTAAAATTCAAGGTCTTTTAAGCATTGTTGATATAGCCTTGAGGTTCTGCAAACAACAAAGTTTGGCACGAACGACCTGACCTGTCTCGTTTTGTCCGCTAGTAGGGTATAAACGAAAATGTACAAACGGCAACCTTGAACGGCAACCTAGATTTTAAAACTTTTCATTCTTTATTTGATATCTTCAATACTAGTTCATCACAGTGTTTGATCTGTCGATGCATAAAAATCACAAAGGTTTTACAAAGCTCACTCCATGAAGGTCAACAAGGAGCTCGATCTGTACGCTCGATGTGTCAATAGGTGGCGCTCCAGTTTGGTTGGAGTCGTATCCCAGTGTAGCAATTAGAAATATCCCGACCCAATTGGATTGAAGGTCAAGAGACCCGTGGCCTTTCAATACTTCAAGAAATCAAAGGTGTATAATAACATCGTTTGCCGCCAGAACACTCTAACCTCATCGGGCTGATTTATGAGTACTCTTGGTTCCGAATATCGTCTCCATGGAGATCTTGTGATGTGGGCACGAGTAGGACATGTAGCTTGTATACGCTGGTTCAGTTGTGTGGGATGGCAGTAATTGGTCCATGACCCTGAAGATGAAGATGAGAGGGGGTGTCTCGCAAGCTTCGTCCTAATTCCATAGAGAATTTGGCTCAAAACCTTTTTAAGCGCCACACTGGTTGTACATTGGGAGCTGACCAGCAGATTTGTGAGAGATTTGTGAGAGATGAATATCATTATATGAATATCATCGGTCTCGATCTAGTATGTGGATTTGTTTTGTTCTATTGCAGTTGAGCACAAATTGGGGTCATCGTGGAATATCGTCATTTCGTCAGCCTCGGCGGACTATTCGTTGTTGAGTCTTCGTACTTCCGGTGAATAAGCCATGCCTTGAACTAATAGATACCAACGAGGCGGGCTTATTTTCCGGGGGTCAGACGACTCATATGCCATTAATGACGTTCTCGCGAGATTTACAGTCATAATAGATGTAAAGTAGGAGGAAACCTATCCCGTGGAGAGATTTGCCCTCGTTCTTAAGCGAGTATATCGGGAATCGAACTCGAGATCTCATATGTGACAACCCGCTGGTGTTTTCACTGCACCAGCCAGGACGTCATTTATTGTTAGCTATAATCAGACATCGAGGCTTCAGGTTCGCCCGTCACGTGACTGATATACATGACATACATATCCCATAGGGATATACATGGGTAACTTCCGGAAAAAGCGAATGAGAAATGGCTTACAGTTTTAAACCTTGGTGTGTATGCAGTGGTAGTTAACGATGGTGTCGCTTGCTAACGCTGGCGTTATTTGATTATGGTATTAACCGTTAGCGGTAACGCCAAAGTTAGGAGCAACACCAATGTTAGTGTCATAAATGTCTCATCGAAGATGAAAGTTGCCTATATGATATGGGTGCATATCTCCCGGTATGGCAACATCAACGTATTGTGAATGAATGAGAAAGCGTAAGCGTATTCAAGTCACCGCGAATCTGTGAGTGAAACATATCATCAGCAGTGCCACTGACAGTGGAGTCCGCGACAACAGAGGAACACAACACTCCATTTAGAGACGTCTTACTCCACCACTCAGGTGTCATTCCAACGTTAAAGCGCATGAATACATCTTGACATTTTTATGATGACGTCACGATCGATTAATATTTGGATGCGCCAGTTATTCTCCTGGCAACGAAGAGCAGGACTGGTGTTATCTTGACCCTTTAAGGTATACGCCTCACATTATGCGAGGCACTTGGGTGTGATTTCTTTTATATATCTCGAGCTTTTAATCAATGTTGGACCCAGAATCCGACTGCCACTAAGGGGCATCCTGATGAGCATTCATCCGAAGAAGTAGCGCCATGGAGCCTATGCAAACGTAGAGTGGAATTGGTTGAATCCTCGGAGGCATATCGTCTAACGCTTTCTGCACAACCAAAACATTTCTGTGAATAACTTCTTGATATCCCGTCGGTATTTTCGCCCTCCTCCAATTGCATACAGATAAAAATTAACCGCGAAATTATTGCCGAAAATATACAGCAATATGATATACTGAAGATCATAGCGCATCCTCCAATAGGGTACATTCAAATTGTAAATATCGAGGAGGACCGGTATCCCCATCACAATCCCGTACATTCGATACGGCGTCGAAATGATGACGTAAGCGACGCAGACGACGATTAACATCCTGGTGAGGTATCGTTCATCTTTCTCGCGAGATGCCGCGTTGTTTGCTGTCATCATTTCCCCCCTTTTCATGGCTGCCTGGCTGAGCGCGATAATGATCCAGAGGTTACAGACGACGATGATGACAAAGGGGACGACGGTGCTGAAGATGAAATGGATGGCAAGGACGATGGACTCCAGGACAGGGTCTCCTGGATCGGCGTGAAGCAGCGTGTCATCTGAAATCCAAAATTGGAGAAAGGGGATTTTAAAACAGATTTTGAGTGAACAGTGGAACCCCGGTCGGCGACCCCCGCTATGACGACCAGGATTTGCCGGTCCCGAATGGTTTCCTCTTTAATTACCATTACATTTACAATGCAATATTTGCGGAAACTAAGTTTTTACCTTCTCTGCGGTACCTCCACACGAAAAACGTCTGCATGTTGAAGAGGCAGCACAAGATGAAAGTGATGACCACGGTTTTGTTGGCGCGTCCCTGCGTGCAAAGCCTGGTCGCAGACATCGGGAACCGCACCACGATAAGCCGGTCGATCGACATCTGCGCAAGCGCAAAGCTGGAGAACATGGCGGAAGTGGAACCTTGGAACCAACCGAATCTGTAAAATGATGGAAACTTTGCTTGCTTGAATAATTGTCAAACTTGAGTGGAAGTCTTACGCGAGAACAAGCACTTTGCAATCATTGGAATTGGTCAAGTTAGGATATAACTTGATGCAAATATAGTCAGAGTGAGGATGTGACTTACTGTAGGATGAGTTCTGATGGCTTGCCCTTTCTGCCCCACCAGTAGATGACAGAATGGACCCACATCAGCTGCCTGTGAGGATGTGACTTACTGTAGGATGAGTTCTGATGGCTTTCCCTTTCTGCCCCACCAGTAGATGACAGAATGGACCCACATCAGCTGCCTGTGAGGATGTGACTTACTGTAGGATGAGTTCTGATGGCTTGCCCTTTCTGCCCCACCAGTAGATGACAGAATGGACCCACATCAGCTGCCTGTGAGGATGTGACTTACTGTAGGATGAGTTCTGATGGCTTGCCCTTTCTGCCCCACCAGTAGATGACAGAATGGACCCACATCAGCTGCCTGTGAGGATGTGACTTACTGTAGGATGAGTTCTGATGGCTTGCCCTTTCTGCCCCACCAGTAGATGACAGAATGGACCCACATCAGCTGCCTGTGAGGATGTGACTTACTGTAGGATGAGTTCTGATGGCTTGCCCTTTCTGCCCCACCAGTAGATGACAGAATGGACCCACATCAGTTGTAGCAGCATCAACGTGTCCCCAACCGCAACCGCCGCCATGTAACAACACGTCGAGATCGTCCGATTCTTCTTTTGAAGAGAGATTATAAGTGTTATAATGTTCCCAGGAATTCCTATAATTCCGGTCACCATCCAAGAGTATCTTGCGAAAAAACCCAAGGCAACGATGAACGCACTGATGGTTGCAGTCATCCATGTTTCTGTTGTTCCTTCTGTAATGTTCCCGAAAGTGCTCCTAATCTGAAAAGAAACCGTGTGAGGTCTGCTCGCTGGGAGGCGTGGACCACATGGGGTCCAGCAGAGGCCCATGCGGCTTCATCAACCACTTTCCCCCTGCAAAACACCCCGGATAGACCGTGGCCAGGCATTTCCCACTAAAAACTCTCGTCAGCCTCTGCGGACAACTCACCGACGACATGTGCAAACTCTTGCACTCTCAAGGTGATTGGTTCGATTCTAAATCTGCATTGGTAAAGCAGGATCGGGGGTTTCTGATTGACCAATTCCGTGAGGGTTTTCCAATCGGATTCTCCAATCAGAAGCACTTGATCTGCACTCCTGCCTGCTCGGGGTAGCACATGAAACTAGCCAACCACACGCTGGTACCAAAGAGGAATTACACTCAGTCTCGTCACTTGAAACAAGCCAACCACACGCTGGTACCAAAGAGGAATTACACTCAGTCTCGTCATTTGAAACTAGCCAACCACACGCTGGTACCAAAGAGGAATTACACTCAGTCTCGTCATTTGAAACTAGCCAACCACACGCTAGTACCAAAGAGGAATTACACTCAGTCTCGTCATTTGAAACTAGCCAACCACACGCTGGTACCAAAGAGGAATTACACTCAGTCTCGTCATTTGAAACTAGCCAACCACACGCTGGTACCAAAGAGGAATTACACTCAATCTCGTCATTTGAAACTAGCCAACCACACGCTGGTACCGAAGAGGAATTACACTCAGTCTCGTCATTTGAAACTAGCCAACCACACGCTAGTACCAAAGAGGAATTACACTCAGTCTTGTCATTTGAAACTAGCCAACCAAACGCTGGTACCAAAGAGGAATTACACTCAGTCTCGTCAACTTTGCTAATAGAAAGGGACGAATTGATATCGTGGCGTAGAATTGGCCGAATCGAGTAAAAAATGCAGAAAATACCAGATTTTTAGAAGTAGTCTGCTCTGGAAAGAGGTCAGTCGGGTACATGATGACACGCCCGCTGCCCTGCATCAGGTTGAGTCGTAGCCGCCGATAGACCTAAACGATGACAAGGGTTTCCCGCTCAGGCTAACGCATTCTGATTTGTCCGATTGTATTCACAGTCTCGGTCGAATCGCACTCGACTCCTCTGACTGGATCATAAAATCTTCGTGCGATCAAGGATGACACCACATGAGGATCACCAAGAGTTGTTGACGCTCGCTTATGAACCTTTGGATATCGTAGGTCATGTAGGACTGTGCTTGCTTGAATCACTCTATCCCCATTGCCATTGAGCCCTTAATTACACATCAGCGCAGTGCCCGCGGCGGTCTGATTATTACTGCAAATTATTCCCCGACTGCCGCTTATTTCATTTTTGCGAGTCGTATTCGATCTGCTAATGACCACCAAACACGGTTGGTGGGATAATGTGTCATACAGGCGTGGTTTCTATCGTTGACGGACTTTGAAATGTTGAAGTCCCGTTAGGAGGCTTTTACGGCCTCGATCTCCATGGGCCGATTCGAACCATCGAACGTCTGAAATCAGTGTGTACTTCAGTAAAATTTTAAGGCCTATTGTTCGGGTTGAGGGGAGCACGTCTATCAATTTCGTCCCCAATTAAACTATCTCATGATGCACTTGACTGGTTCCTTTGTCTCTCGCTACCAGTGGCAGGTGAAGCAGATCATTACTCTACAATACGAGGCTGGTGTAAGCGGGAGGTTCAGGTTCCTGTCTCTCGCTACCAGCGGCAGGTGAAGCAGATCATGACTACAATACGAGGCTGGTGTAAGCGGGAGGTTCAGGTTCCTGTCTCTTACTACCAGCGGCACAAAGAGCAGCCCCTGATTCTACAATATGAGGCTGGTGTAAGCGGGAGGTTCAGGTTGATGAGGCAGGAGGTATAACCCCTACTCTATCACAACCGGTGGTATCGTCCCTTGTCTTTCCCTACAAGCGGTTGGTAAATGGTTGCATACGAGTGGAGCGAGGTGGGGGGCTGTGGCAGCCCCGCTGGCCCATTGATAAGGAAGATACTCATAACTTGAGTTGGTGTGTGCCATTGGTTAGCCTCCAGTGGCCACCCATTCTTGCTGTCTAGGATATGTGGCTGGAATAAGACAATAGGCACAACCATGGTGTTACAGGAGGATGACTGCCATGACAACTGGAGAGCTTATTCCACTCTCCACTCTGTAAGTTCAGCATATTGTGTAACACCAACTGCAAATTCACCACCTTTGAGCTTTGTGAACATTTCACAGTATTCACCACCAAAAAGTAACAAACTTAACACAAAATTAAAGGTTTCACTTTGTATTGAATTCATTGACAGCACTGTATTTGATACATGCGAAATGCAATGCCTTATAGTACTTCATCAACATTCTCCCAGCCAAGCTGGAGCTCAACTTGACAATGACACAACCTATCATGTTTGGCTGTCTGAACAGTCCATTGCTAAGATCTTGAACGAAATGTTTGGTCACGAACTTGATTGACCTTCACATCAAATACAGAGCAGTGGGTGATGTCATGAGCTATGAATTAAACATTTTGACGTCTTTAAGATGTATCCGATGTCCCAGTCATTGTCTTAAACACGTTGAGGACCACAGTCCACTGAGCCACCGAATCAGTCCTCCAAGCCACGAGTCCAGCTTTTATTTCTTTGAACCCAAACAACTGCCATCTGGATATCGTTCCTTGAAATTTTTCACAATTTCTGGATCTAAAAGTCTCACTCCGTCCAGCTGGTTGCCGAGAGTAATCCTGAAATAAAAAATCATGAAGCCAAATCACTACTTATTTGAGTTTGGTTCGGTTTGCTGACACCACAGGCGTACTAATACACTGGCCTTCTTCCCTCCTGTCGCGAGTCTTGCCAATACATTGTTATGGGGCCAAATAGTCCTACTGGCCGAGACTCGACTTGAGATGGAGGCCATGGATTGGGCAATTCCCCTACTCTTTGCAAATGATCCCAAGGTTTCCTTTCAGTGCATGCACCTTAGACAGTACATTCACTTGACCTTTACCAGTTGAGCTGCACTGGTAAAAGAATGGGAATGGAATCTATGATTGACTGTTGATTGACAACCAATGTGCTCACTGCTCGACCGCAGGACACTCACCAGTTAGGTTGGACATTGTGTGGTCGGCCAAAAAGTTCAACTTTTCTTGTTCCTGGAGAAAGTCGCTCAATGATACCATAGACCTCGTCTGGCTTGTGACTGGTGGCTCTCACCTGGTTGAAGAATTATAATAACAACTACGTACTTAATTGAACGTGGTATCTGTAATGAAGCAATGCTACTATGGACATGGACAGACCATCATCACTTGAAGTTACATGACCAGCCAGCGTATATTGAGAGTCAAAACAGCAATACATGCAGCTGCAGTAAGTACATATAGACCTGTAGACCATGAACACAATGAGATTCTGGTGGTAGTCTTACCTCTGCCACTAACACATCAATACATGTAGCTGCAGTAAGTACATCTAGACCTGTAGACCATGAACACAATGAGATTCTGGTGGTAGTCTTACCTCTGCCACTAACACATCAGCATCTATACCCTTATTGATCCCCTGTGGGTTGCCTTTCTTGCCGATCAGACAGTGCTCCTTGCCGTGATTCAACCAATGTCCCGTCCGCCCCGTCCTGATGATCCGCTGTAGCTGGTTCGTCTTCACCCAGATCAACTCATCGATCCTCTCGTAACTGGAACAAATAGAAAACATGAATATCTCCTCGCTTGGTCCCCTCTTCAAGGGATAAGCTGAATCGAACAGTGGCTCTCATATTTTGAGGTGATGGAAGATGATAACATCAATGGCCTATATTTAGTCACCCTATACTAATATTTGCCTTCACTGTTTGTAAAAGCCTCATCCTGACATAATCAGTGCTTTTCAATATACCCCGCCTCTCGATATTTCAAACGTATACGATGAAGGAGTATCGAAGACCTGTATCTCAGGATGTAAAAGCCTTGGTATGGTATAGGAAGTAAATCAGTTGCCCTGAGTTAACTGAAAATTAGAAAGATGTCAGAGGCTGGTTTTTGAATGGTACTTACCCCCAAATCTTTAAACATTCTCTTCCAAGCTCCATAGCTCTGAAAGAGTAAATAACAATAACAATGAGCATAACGCCAAAGATTTCTAAAATGCCGGAGCCAGGTTTGACGAGTCATCCTAAGTATTACTGCATTCATCCAACCTCTCATAACATGAATGATCTAACTCGTACTCTTCAATGCTTTTTATTCCAATTTGAGAAGTTGTTTTACCTGCCAGTCACCCAAAGGAATATGAAGCCATCATCTTGTAACGCAGGGACATCCAGTGCTCTCATCTCATCATCACTCATGGTACCATACGGCAGTTCCATGTGAATATCCCACGGAGGGTCAGCCATCACCACACCACACTTGCCGATCGTTGACATGTCAAAGTTCCGCAGATCGCAGTGAATCCATTGTTGGGGATATAATATAGTTTGTGAGTCTGATCTCTTGAAATTATCAATTGACTTGGGGATCATGATTTCTTTACCCTTGTCACTTTTCTCTGGGTAATCGATCTCATAATGCACATACTGAAAAATAACACAAAACTACAGCAAGAAAACCTTTGATTTTGAACACAAAACTGTTGTCTAAAGCAGCGAGAGAAAACTGAACAGGAGGTCACACTAAACACTGCCTGGGTGGACCTAAACCCAAGGTAGCAACTGAACATTCAAGTTTTGGATAAAATGACAATGTTTTTGAATCGATGACTTTGATAGATGTCTCATGCCTTCTGAAGGCCTGATTCTACTAGAGTTTTCCACGAGTGACTTACTTTGATAGATGTCTCATGCCTTCTGAAGGCCTGATTCTACTAGAGTTTTCCACGAGTGACTTACTTTGCATGTGTCCATGTGAAAACAGGTGTTCAAGAATGAGCAATCACCCAGAGATTCTGCAAGAAAAAAACAGAGATTCTATTCGAGATTTGAACAAATACAGATATTGTGGTGTGTTAAGCCAGGCCTGCCAGTTGGACAAGAGGGCCGTTTACACGGTACCAAACCAAACCAGATCATATCACATTGCTCAGTCTCAGAGCTCTGTCTCTTTGATTAGATTTAATCACAAATGTCCAAAGATCATCCTTACCATCAGTATGTTTACGAATAATCTTCCTGAAATGTAACTTTTTACAATAGTCCTTCATATCCTTGTTCTGTGTACATTCCTCCTTTGTGCCATACTGACAGAACTCCTGCACTGATCCACCACCCTGTGACCTGAACTTCTCCACCAGTGACCTCTCCTGCAACAACAACAGGCTCATTGAGTAAACACAACAAACTCAAATCACTGCCTTGGTCTTATAATAATTATAGAACCTCAGAACTGCTCTGATTCATTTCCAGCTACTGAGCTACTTGAAGTGCCAAGTCAATCAGTACCAACGCTCCACAACTCGTCCTCTTGAGCATTCTTGGTAACATCTTAATTCTCTAAGATGCTGCAGCATTATCTTACAACTGCCAGCATCATTGTAATGTGGTCATAGGAGCTCTTTAACTGATGACTACCTTGGCAGTTGGCTTGCTTAACAGCTGAAGGATCTCCTCACTTAGCTTCTTCTCCTCTCTCTCCTTGGCTGACTGCATCATCAGCAAACTCTGAAAAAGAGAAAACAAACAGGTAGAAAACGTCAGATTTCACTTAGGTTTTTCAGCACTGATATCCTTGCTGGATGACTCAGTGCGTTTTTTAATCCATGAAGAAATTCACCACATAGCTCCAAGTTAAATGCAAAGGGGAGGGTATTAGAAGGGGACTCTTGGCAGGGAGTTAGGGCTTGGTGGACTTCAGGTGAAACAGGACTTCATCGCTCCCCTGATCTGTTTTGACTATCCTACATGCGCCCAAGACAGAAAAACACACACCTCCACAGTGTTATCATCTTTCTTTGGTGCCTCCACTTTGATCTTCTTGAATAGATGGGCGTCGTCTTCCTTTGGCTCCCTGAAAGACCAAATGTTGCTACAAATACATGGTTGAGAGTATGCCCATACTTGTTTGATCAAGGCAGCATGCTACAAATACATGGTTGAGAGTATGCCCATACTTGTTTGATCAAGGCAGCATGCTACAAATACATGGTTGAGAGTATGCCCATACTTGTTTGATCAAGGCAGCATGCTACAAATACATGGTTGAGAGTATGCCCATACTTGTTTGATCAAGGCAGCATGTCACAAGGACGGGCTGCTGTCTAAACTCTACAAGACCGATTTCTGAAGAGAGGAACCAGCTCCTGTCAACATCACATGGGCCACAGCTCAACTACCCCCTCCCCAGGTGAAAGACAAATACTTACTCTGCATCCTTCTTCCTCTTCTTGACAGAATCGCCATCGATGAGCGCTTCCAGCTGCAAAGATGTTACCGGTACGGTTTGAATAAGACTAAATGTTGTGTTATCCAAATTGTGATGCCTACCTGACAATATATTATGGATATTGTTTATTTCCCATTAAACAACTCAACCAAAACCCCCATTCTAAAAAGCTTTCTTGCTTGGGTACCAAAGAAGATGTCTCGCTGCCCAAGTATTGTAAACTTACCTTTGAATGGTCCGTGGAGAGGACAACCAGTGATTTACCATCTTCCCCATCATCATTTTTCTGAATACTGAAAAGGAACAGTATATTCTGAAGGTTTATACATTTCATTAAAACTGCTTAGTGCTCGTGTCAACCAACTTTCAGGTAAAAGTAGAACAGCCTCAACAGAATAGAAACTATGAAGCAACAGACACTCCAAAAACACACAAACCTAATAAGTTGCTGAGCAGCAAATTTCTCCAAGAGGTCTTCAATAGCAGATATGGGGGTGCTATCCTTTTCCAAAGCTTTTGAAACTAAAGACTCCAACTGACTAGCATCCAGTGGAAAATTCAAAGAAATATCTGAAAGGCAGTTGAGTAGTTGTTTTTCTACAGCTGGGTCAATGGGAATAGGCTCCAACTTGGTCTTGACGTCACCTTTTGGTTTGACATCTGCAGCACTAGGAGCTGGACTTGAACTTCTCGATGATGGCTTTGAGGTACTGGCCGAGGATCCTGCAGTATCACCTAAAAAGCATTTGAAATGAAAATATAACTTAAGACGATACCGGTATCGATTTCGGTGGTAAACTCTTGACATTCTGATGACAGACCAACTATAATTTGAGTGCAGACGAAGCTTCACTACATCTATTCTAAGTCGGAAGTTGATCACAGACATGGCAACCATACAGGTCCTCCAGGAAATATGTGTACATATCACAATGTACTCGTAACTACTACATCTACATGAACCCGTCCCTTGTAAGTTGTATGCATGATGTACCTGCTGCCGAAGCCAGTGAAGGGCCAGAAATGTCGGCTAAAATGCCTTCTCTCTCCCGTCTTCGACGCAGTAATTTCTCTCTCAAGCTGCTTTGCTTATTTTTTGTTGCCTGAATATCACTCCACGTGTCAGACATTTTGAGATTTTGCTGCGATTTTGCAATAAATCGATGTTTTTTTGCAAAAAATGTCAAAAAATTTTTTCAAATTATGGGCGCAGACATCTTGGATTTGAGTTCATCTAAAACGCAGACTATTAAAATTCTGGGAATTCCAGTTAACTATTCTTGGTTGTAGAAGAAGGCAACTAGTCAAACTAGAACCTTTTCTCAATTATGAGTTGGTACAGATACAAATGCATCCAATATAAATGAGTAAGTGGTAGAAAAACACAAAGAATATGTGTTTCAATAATGTTCATTTCGTCGGCAAGTTAAGATTTTCGTTAAGACCAGGATTCCACGGTATCCGGTCGTTTCGCTCCCTCACTGTTTCGCCTCCAGTCGTTTCGCTCCCGGAGACTTCTTGTTGGGATTGAGAAAGTACCCCGGTAAAATGAACTAAGATTTGTTGAAATACATAGATAAACTCCACATGTTCAAATGTATTCACTGCATTTTCGGGAAAGTACAAGTGTCAAAGTAGATGTGCTTTCCAGGGTTGTCAGATCAACAAAGAAGGAATCGTTTGGCTATCCCCTTAGTCTCAGCCTAAGTTGTAGATTTGTCCCGGTGAACGACAGTCTAAGGGAGCGAAACGACTGGGGGCGAAAAGTTTACGGAGCGAAACAACCGCAGTTTGTCTTTCACACTCCGTGTCACCAGTTTTCGAAAAAAATGAAACCAGAATTTTGGGGCTAAATTCCCCTTAATTTATGGCCTTTTCCACTCAAACTCAAGGTAGAAAGTCTGAATCTTGTCTAGCAATAAATGTAAAGAACACAAAGAGAACTCATTCTTTGGGGTCTCTAACGTTTACCAACAAATAGGCTTAAGCAAAAGCTTTTTTTAGCTTTTCTGGCATGTCTGGTCGGGGTTGTTGAAATTCAAAGACTCGAAGCAAAACAAACACCTGAAAACCCGAATTTGTCCATCTCCTCTCAATTATTATCTTCTTTGTTCAGGTCCTGATAATTAGATCATAAACAATGGGCAAGAAGAGGAAACACTTCAATAACGGTCGCAATCACAGACATGATGATGGCGAGCTCACTGAAGATTTGCAGTGTGAATTGGAACAAGTCTTCAATAAAGTCTTCTCCTATACGAAACCTTCAAAAAGTGACTCCTGGGTTCTTCCAAAGCCCTCGGAGATATTTACAAGCGGCCGCTGGGAGGAGCCGACCCTGATTGACCTGAAAACAACCATAAATGAAGTGAAAGACAAACTGAGCGATGTTGATGTGGTGCCTTGGCATGATCACACACAGTTCACACACAAGGCCAGCAAAGTTATGACACAGCTCCGACGGACCATAGGGGCTGAGCTGTGCACTCAGGCTTGGTGCAAGTTCCATGAGATTCTTGGCAAGTTTCAACTTGTTCCGGAGGAGAATTCAGATGTATTTGAGTCAGTACATATCTGTGAGGCACCTGGTGCTTTCGTTACAAGCCTCAACCACTACCTTCGATCTCATTGTAAGTGCATGAGCAAGGAGAGTGGCCAGCATGAGCATTTCATCTCCGTACAGTAGCCTTGAAACATTATTCAACTGCATTAGGCAGCAAACAAAATGTACCTGTTGGCTGACCTCAAATCTGTACAGTAGGGTTTACCATTTGTAACAGGGCTTTCCAGGACATCCTTTTGAAACCTGGTGCTTTTTGAAAAGCCAGAATTTAAAGTTGCAGGATTTGTCAGAATGTGAATCATGGCAGCTCTTAGTCTGCGACAAATACATTGAGTTTGTTTGAAAGAACTGTGGCGTTCTTCAATACTCCTGAGTGTTAGCCACAGTTTCTCATTTTGTGTTAGAACAGCAAGTATGTCGTGTTTGAATCTGTTCGAAATGCTCATCAAATTTGATTTCAGATCCGAACACCAGATGGCACTGGACTGCCAACACCCTGAATCCGTTCTATGAAGGGAATGATCCCCAGATTATGATCGATGATGTCATGCTCATCAAAGACACGTTACAAAACTGGTACTTTGGAGTTGACAACACTGGTGATATCACAAAGAAGGCCAATCTGTTAGGCCTGACTGAGCTGTTTCGATCTCGGAAAGTTTCCTTGGTGAGTCACAATATCTATTTATAGATTCATGTTGTATGACTCTCATTAAAGTTGTCTGAAAGTGTATGATGAGGGGCACTAAGAAAGTTTGCCAAAACACCTTGTGTAGAGTGACGTATAAATTGATCATTGACAAGGTTCTTATTTAGATATCTGTGTGTTTTTTTCAGGTGACAGCTGATGGCAGCATAAACTGCCAGAACAATCCAGCAGAGCAGGAAAGACTGGTGGCGTTCCTTCATTTCTCTGAGGCGGTGGCCGCTTTGAATCTCCTCAAGATTGGTGGTCACTTCGTCATCAAGATGTTCACACTGTTTGAGGCGGAATCTGTCTGTTTGTTATATCTGCTGAACTGTTTATTTGACAAGGTTTGCAGACATCATGAAAGGCTGCTGTGGTGTAGTTGCTCAATCTCCAGGCTAGAAGTCAAGAGGTCCCTGGTTTGAACTGCACATTTGGTGTGAGACTCTAGACAGATCTCTAACTTGCCTTACGTTACTGGTGTATAAATGGGTCAACACTCTCGGGTTGTAGCACTGATTGAGCATCTCGTCTGAGGTCAACTGAAAGGTTTCAAGACAAAATACTCATGAAAACTTTGCTCTGTATGTGTTGATGTTTGTTTTCAGGTGAACATCATGAAGCCTGCCACCAGTAAACCAGGCAATTCTGAGGTCTACGTGGTCGGGGAGAACTTCATTGGAATCAACCAAGGTGTACTACTCCGACTTCTTGAGAAGTGCGAAAATGGTATGTTGACATATATTCCTCTGAAGAAGGCATTGATTCCATAATTGAACCCACAACTCCTGATTATGAGCCTGTTGCTCTGACTACATTGCCACTCACAGATGATGACTCAGGTGATGACTTGGTCCCCTGAAAGCTTGTATTCCCTCTCGTGTTTCAAATCTCAGAAGAGTACAACACAATGTCTGCATCTCCATTACTAGCGCCAGGTTTAAGAACCTCAGCCTCGTGGAGGTTATTAAGTATTCCCTTGGTATAGTTTGGATAGTAAAATGAATGATTATTTATTCTGCCTCATCTTCAGAATCATTCCAGGAAAGCTCCATGTTCTCTTTGGAGCATCTTCCAGAAAGTTTCTTCCACCAGCATCTCGCCGCCTGTAAGAAGTTCAAAGCCTTTCAAGAGGAAACGATTGAGTCCAACTTCCGCTGCTTCCAGAACATGTGTCCAGGTGATCGTCACAACATGGAATTCCTCAAGGATCAGTGTGCAAGAATGTACATGGATCTGTATCAGGTCTACTCCATCGGTGTTCATGATAGGGTGGTGCCAAACAAAATACAGGTAAAATATCCCTTCGTTACCAACATTCAACCAAACTACTGATCATTGTATGCTCCATTTGACGTCTCTTATAGATTTGGGGACCCAAGTGCAAGTGGGTGGCACTAAGCTATAAATGTCAGATGTAAAATAGCCTAGCATTATCTGAAGACATAAATGATGGCCTCGGTCTATTGAGTACTAAGGGATGAATTGACTTTAAGCACTGAGGGTGTGAAATGTACTGTTTACAATGAATGCTCTGTATATTTCAAGTAAATTCTAACATTGTGTCTGTTTCAGGGAAATAAGAAGGTTTGCACGTTTGGTGCTGTCATGAACTACCAGAGGAAGAGGTTACAGGGGAGCTACAATGAGAGGCAGAAACTCAGACTGCTGCCATGGAGGGATCGGGTGGCCAAGATGAAGTCCTATGACTTGGATGATATGAATTCATGGTGTTGGCTTGAGGTAAGGAGGCCCTTCAGTCACCGCTGCTGATCACATGCTGGTTCCACATGTGATCTAATGAGGTTGTCCCATATGGGAGGCAGTTGGTTGTACCATGCGTCCAGCTTTAGATCAGGTTCAAGATCTTGTGTGTAACCAGCACATGATCAACAGTATCATCATGTAATGATGCTTTCAGGCTCAAATTAAGCTGTGACAAAACATAGCATTGCTCACAACTTTTCTCTTCCTGATTTGAAATGTTTCACTTTTCCTTTCAGCATCAGTATCCTAGTCCATACCTCATC
The DNA here is from genome assembly GCF_910592395.1 of Lineus longissimus. Lineage (NCBI taxonomy): Eukaryota > Metazoa > Nemertea > Pilidiophora > Heteronemertea > Lineidae > Lineus > Lineus longissimus. The sequence goes on along the minus strand of NC_088318.1, from coordinate 19,056,502 downwards.
GAGAAGCTTGTCTCATGGAAGCCAGTAAGAGGCCAGCGAGTGGATAAAGTGCTCTGCTCAAGGTTCTGTCATCAGGAGCTGCTTGAAGAGCATACAGCACTACTGGAGAATGCTTTGGTATGCATATGCCATTCTTAACTGTTCTATGTCTGCTTTGCGAACCTCCTTCAAAAGCTAGTTTAAAGCTGCCTTTTTTCCTTCAACATTTGCTTTTATGAACCCCTGTTACTTTATCACGGCTGGCTGGCTTACCTGGCTGTCATCACTCGTCACTGGAATTAGAAGACTGACCTTCAGTTGGTTGAGTATTTGAACAGGCCCTGTAGACCTAACGACCAAACGTTGTGGTATTCTGTCTGACTTACATGTATCATGCTTTTTTCCAGTTTCTGAGATGTCAGTCAGGTGGAGATGTGCTCTACCCTAGTGGAGAGTTGGAGCCCACATGCCAGCAGCTGATAGAAGCTTTGGACTGTGAGGACAACGTCACATGGAGAGGAGTTGGACAAGAGACACCATTTGTTCTTCATCTACAGAAAGAACTGGAAAAGGTCAATTACCCTTTATACACTTAGGTGGAAAACGGCAGGTTCGATGAAGAGATGTGCTTCAAGTCTCAGGCCACCTGTGGGACTCAAACCTCTTGACTATGAGACAAGTCTCATGCCGCCTGTGGGACTCAAACCTCTTGACTATGAGACAAGTCTCATGCCGCCTGTGGGACTCAAACCTCTTGACTGCGAGACAAGAGTCGGAGCCAATAGACTAGTGTGGCTCGGTGTAATGTTATGTTACAATTGTAGTAAGAAATTGGTGTGGCCAACTCTCTGCTAACAAATCACTGTTTGAACAAGACAGTGATCTTGTCCTGCCCCTTATATTCAGACTTAATACGACTTTTCATATTTCAGGCATCTAAAGCTGAAGGCAGCGAAAACACTAATGGGAAACAGGTGTTATTGTCAGACATCTGTAGTCCAGATATTGCCCCTGAATATGGTGAAACAAAGACTACACCACTGCTACTGTCATGCACTGTGAATGCATTGAAAGTAAGTGTAAAATATTCCAGTGTTGGTTTTAAGGAAGTAATGCCCTGTGCTCCTCACAGTACATTGTACTTGGAATGAATCCTCTTCAGGCATTACATGAGTTTCTATGTCAGGGCAGGCTATAGATGCCACTCAAAGGAATCCACATGTGCTCTTATCCCTTGTCAAGACTTCATTGAGGTGTTACACCATAGAAACAACAATTGGATTGATTGATTGAGGGATAAGAATCAAAAGACTTAGAGTGCTGGTCAAGGACTGATGCAGAACTTGAATGTCACCTTCTTTCTTGCAGATAGTTGAAGCTGGGGACAGCCTTGTGTGCCGTATCTACTCTGCCTTGACAAGATATGTGGCTGGTCTTGTTTACATATTGACACACTGCTTTGCTCAGGTAAGTGGAAGGATCACCTCTGTCTTTGTCTCCTTCAGCAAGACACTCACACCTAAAGTGATTGTCCACCTTGCCATCAGCAAGACACTCACCCCTAAAGTGATTGTCCACCTTGCCATCAGCAAGACACTCACCCCTGAAGTGATTGTCCACCTTGGAGGAGGAATACTTCCAGGGGAAAAGCCCCAAGCTCAGAGTGAAGGCTGAAGAAGAAGAAAACTTGTAGGCCAAGGCCTTTGGAGTTATTGAGAATTGTCTCCAATGGACGTCAAGTGACTGCTTCTTTTTATGTCTAACTGGATTTTCTGTAGAATATTGTATATTGATGAGTTTTCTTTCCCAGGTAGCCATAGATGATTTCAGCCAAGACGGTTCATCACCGAGTTGCATTCTGGTTTGTAAGGACTTCATCAGCTGCCCCCCTGAGCTACTTGAGTATCTGGAGGGCATTGATTCTCAGGAGGATCAGCTCAACGTGTTACAGTTTGTGCCAGCGGATTGCTTCCTAGGTACGTTGTCAACCCAGAAATGTTAATGTGTCTTTCATTTTCGAGTTTGGGAGTGAGAAGTGTCTCCTCTGCCAGTCTGATCTATATTTTCCAATGAAAGACATTTTATTTTTCAGATTCGGTTTTCCGATCTGCCATTTCGAACATGAATGAACGGGTCTTCATGAACAGGATCAACACCTGGCTCAACAAAGAGCTGGCTTTCATCGCGGAGGGCTGAAACTGAGAGCTTCCAGGAGCTTCTCCTTGCAGTCATACTTCACCGTGTACTAGCACTTGGATGGTGATGGTGGGTGGTTGTGTGTGCCCTGTATGATGATCATTGGTGCTGTGCACAATAGCTTAACTGTTTGGACACTAGAAGTCACCCTTGCCAATGGTAATTGGGAATAAGACATTAGACATGAAGTCGTCGAGGCTTTTTTTCCCAGGCATTTGCAATGGTATTGGTGAGTCATAAACAAAACAAATAGACTATTTAGTGCTTTAAACTTGTGTTGAAACCTGGTGGACACTGTTTTGGATGACCCATAAGTTGTGTTGATCTCTGTGTTCAAAATCCTTCATTCAAAATATGTTGTTGTCCCATTGTGTTATGATGGTGTATTGTTTTACTGATAATAAATTGTTGAACATTACAAGCTTGTTGTTTACTTCCCTTGGTTTCCTATGAAGTCTTTCGAAAAGCAGCATAGATTTTGAGGCAGCGAAGACTTCCCCTGGTCCCCATGATGTCCACACTGCATGTTTGTCTAGGGCCAGGATTCGACTGGTCAGGGTGTCCACACTGCATGTCTGTCTAGGGCCAGGATTTGACCGTATACTGGAACTACTTTTTTAACTAGCAGGACGGGACATTTTCTACTGCTTCTATCACACTGGACAGACTGGACAGACTGGAAGGGAGTACAACACTCAACACTAGACTCGTCCATCTTGAAAGTTGCCCTCTATTGGAGCCTGCCCCCTCCCCGGAAAAGTGTCCGACCCTGTTGTATGGTGACGGATTAAGGTATATGGACCAGAGACAGCGCATCCTTTGTCCCCCGAACACTCTATGACCTCGGAGGACAGATTTCAAACGTTTACTCGTGCCAAAGACTCAAACGACTAACTACATGTATTATAAAAGAGAATATTTTAATAATCTGTTCTACGAACACATACAGAATGCTTAATGAAAAAAAAAGACAAAGGAGACCATTGACAACCGCCTGGTTAGGTCAGAGACTCAGCTCATGTGTAAGCATGCCCCAGCAATAGGTGAATCGCCGAATATTGGTCATACTCGAAAGTAGTGTTGTTAACATGATCACAACTACCGAATGCAACATCCGTCATTTTACTTAGGTTCAGATGTCCTTGCCAATAAGTCACGCGAAATGAGTAGCATATTGCCATCATATCCAAATCCTCTGATCATTCGAGCAGACGAACCGTCCAACCGGTGTCGTCTGCCCTCTTGTTCGACCCCTCCGACCCTTCCGACCCCCACACTGCATCTTTAAACGTCTTTTCGTCGTTTTCACATTTTTATGCGCAAATGGCAATGACTTTTTTTATCAACATTATTTACATCTTTTTACAAAAGCTGAATGAATAAAATATGATACATGTATTAACATAAAGCTTGCTGGTGTATGTATTAACATGAAGCTTGCTGGTGGATGACACTTATAACTTTCGTGCAGGTTTTTGCCATTGTCCCTCGAATACATTTGTTGTCTCCGACACCTGCACAAGCTATGGACAGAGAGGACGGAAAACTGTCAGCTACGACGACTGGCATGTCGTCTGTACAATAATAGGCCCCACTGCATGCAGGGAGCTACAGCCCACCCACCCCCTCCCAGACCTCTGTGTTTTTATACAGAGTGCCTTTGGCCCCACGTGGGATGGGACCAGACCAGTTACAAACGACGGAAGGACTATTCTGTTGGGCCTACTTTGAGTATTACGCACGAATCAGTATGCTGGAGGTGAGTTTTCCTGAATATAAACTGTGCTCCCCCGTTTGATCTTGGAAACAGCCCTTGTCAAATCATGGCTATACCGCTTCGCTCTGACGTACTTGAGTAAATAAGGCGTCAGAGAACACTTTGCGACAATGGCCATCGCCGAAGTCTAAAAAATGGAGTTGTAACGGTGTAGCTTGTCAAAATAAATAATCACCGGTCACGAGCTTGTTTCGTTACACCCTTTTTCCATGTATTTTCATAAGAACTGTATAGTCATTATTTTGAGTACTTGCAGGGCTTGGTCACAGCACGAAGACAAAATATTTATTCATTTGAAAAAGATGTCACAGTTGCTTTAAACAAAGAAATAGACGAATCCCCCTGGTTTTAATAAATGGTAAGGCTAGAACTGGTTGATGGTGAGTCACGGACAGTCGTCGCAGCCCACACTGAAGGATCGTGCTATGATCGAGCTTGTTGTTGACGTCAAACACTTGTTGCGTCTACAAAGTAATCCTTGACATGATTTGAAAGGAACGACACCGACGGATTACGAATCGGCCCCACAGGGTTTTTAATCACAGACATTTGAGCAATACCTAAAATAATCCGATGTAAACACAACGTAGCAAGCCATGCTATCGTTTCGGCGTGCTAGGTGCTTTAGCTGGCGATTTGGCACCGTTAGACGACTTAGGTCGTCCTTGAGAAATTGTCGTTGGTTCTCGAACATAACGCGAAAACTGAGTCTTATTTTGAACTTGAGGGTTTGGCGTATCTTTCAGCGTCTGTAATTCCGTCCCGACCGGTGAAACGGGCGAAACCTTATTAGGCCTTGTCGTCTGTTTGGTATCAGTTTTGGGTTTACCGGTAGTTTTGTTGTCTTTATCCAAAGATTTGAACGTCTCATCAATAAAATCAAAATCGGCAGACGACAAACTCGTGACGTCAACAGCGCTCGGATGGTTGACCGGCTCCAGCGCAGCCTTGCTGTTATTTTTCGTTGGAGTTTTAGATTTCGCGGCTTGTTTTGATTTGGTTGATGGCGTTGGGCTCTTTGGTTCCATCACAGTCGGCACCATTTCGTCCACATCCTCCCATTGTTGTAAAGCGTCGTGAAACTTATCCTCCTTCCCTTTTGCTCCGGCAGATTTCGACGAAGATTTCGTCGGCGACTTTCGTGCGGACGCTGGGGTAGATTTGGAAGTAGGCGTGGCAGGAGCCTTCCCACCTGCCTTAGCCGCCTTCGCTTCTTCCTCCAGGCGCTTTTTCTTGTGGACCCGGACTTTCTGCGCCCACGTGTTGAACACCTCCCGCTGTCTCTCCTTGCTCACTATAACTTTACCATCAGCGCCTGTTTTCTTCGGTTTTCTGTATCAAATAGGAAAAAAGGTAGCAGTTGGAAATGGTTTCTCTTGAGAAACTATACGTGATGTGGGTCGGGTTTCAGCCTGAGCCAAGGTATTGCCTCCAATGAGTGGAATAGTATTGTTCGTCAACCGTCTATTGCGTGATGCCAATGAAACGCCGATACGAATGAGCTCAAGAATCGATTTTTACGTCAACACTTCATTGAAATGTAAACCGCCGTAATTAATCTAAGGTTGAAGTTTTGCAGCAGAAATGTTTACTTTTGGTCAAGACGAAATTACCTCCATATTTGTCAGCAAGTGCATAACGGGATTCTAGGTCGGACATCGCTTTAGGGAACCGGGCAATGGCCATTGTTATCACTGGGCATTGGGGCAGGTCTCCGCGTCCCAAACTTACCTAAATCCCATAAGTGCAAGTTGTGCTTTGAGTAACTCTTTGGTGTTTTCACTGATATCACTAGCATCGTCCCTCACCGCTTCCCTCTCGTAGCACCAATCCGCTAACTTAGCTATACCAAACCCTATCAAGACGGCCACAGCCAGCACGGCCAGACTTATAACAGCTTTCGGGTAATCTTGGTCAATCCATGCTGTCGTAGTGGTGGAAGTTGTCGTAGTGGTGGCTGGAAAAAGCATTCAAAGAATAAGGCGGTGGGAATGGAAATTCCTCCACAGGAACATCTGATGTGTCGAGACAATCATGTCGATTAAGGGGTCATCCCCGTTGATCAAACTTCACCACACATGACGGAGTAGAGACTGACGCATGCTAATGAGCGGACGAGAGCTTGATCGGGCTACGATCGACTCATTGAGGATCTCTGACTGTTGCTTACCAGCTCGTGTTGTTGTCACACCCAAGGCGAGAAACAGCAGCCATTGTGACTTTGATATCTTCATCTCCTGCACGGAACCTACAACGAGACAACGGAACCAAAATTAACTCATTAGCTGACCGAGTTCAATGGTTTAACCAGTTGATTATACGGGCCTATATTTTGGCGATATAAGAGTATCACGAAAAATCTATTTGTCAATTTATTACAATAAGAGTGACCTTCGTTTTTTTTCATTTTGTCAGCTCATTGATTTGGATTTATATTACATGACTGAGTGTGCAGTAACTGTCACTGGGATCAATCCACTTATCGATCTTTGATGGAAGCCAATTGACACACCCAACGTGCTTCATGGTGGTCTATAAACCAGACCATCTGTGGGTCGAGTGAGATGTGTCATTGTATGCATGGTGGTCTATAAACCAGATCATCTGTGGGTCGAGTGAGATGTGTCATTGTATGCATGGTGGTCTATAAACCAGATCATCTGTGGGTCGAGTGAGATGTGTCATTGTATGCATGGTGGTCTATAAACCAGATCATCTGTGGGTCGAGTGAGATGTGTCATTGTATGCATGGTTGTCTATAAACCAGATCATCTGTGGGTCGAGTGAGATGTGTCATTGTATGCATGGTGGTCTATAAACCAGATCATCTGTGGGTCGAGTGAGATGTGTCATTGTATGCATGGTGGTCTATAAACCAGATCATCTGTGGGTCGAGTGAGATGTGTCATTGTATGCATGGTGGTCTATAAACCAGATCATCTGTGGGTCGAGTGAGATGTGTCATTGTATGCATGGTGGTCTATAAACCAGATCATCTGTGGGTCGAGTGAGATGTGTCATTGTATGCATGGTGGTCTATAAACCAGATCATCTGTGGGTCGAGTGAGATGTGTCATTGTATGCATGGTGGTCTATAAACCAGATCATCTGTGGGTCGAGTGAGATGTGTCATTGTATGCATGGTGGTCTATAAACCAGATCATCTGTGGGTCGAGTGAGATGTGTCATTGTATGCATGGTGGTCTATAAACCAGATCATCTGTGGGTCGAGTGAGATGTGTCATTGTATGCATGGTGGTCTATAAACCAGATCATCTGTGGGTCGAGTGAGATGTGTCATTGTATGCATGGTGGTCTATAAACCAGATCATCTGTGGGTCGAGTGAGATGTGTCATTGTATGCATGGTTGGTCTATAAACCAGATCATCTGTGGGTCGAGTGAGATGTGTCATTGTATGCATGGTGGTCTATAAACCAGATCATCTGTGGGTCGAGTGAGATGTGTCTGTATGCATGGTGGTCTATAAACCAGATCATCTGTGGGTCGAGTGAGATGTGTCATTGTATGCATGGTGGTCTATAAACCAGATCATCTGTGGGTCGAGTGAGATGTGTCATTGTATGCATGGTGGTCTATAAACCAGATCATCTGTGGGTCGAGTGAGATGTGTCATTGTATGCATGGTGGTCTATAAACCAGATCATCTGTGGGTCGAGTGAGATGTGTCATTGTATGCATGGTGGTCTATAAACCAGATCATCTGTGGGTCGAGTGAGATGTGTCATTGTATGCATGGTGGTCTATAAACCAGATCATCTGTGGGTCGAGTGAGATGTGTCATTGTATGCATGGTGGTCTATAAACCAGATCATCTGTGGGTCGAGTGAGATGTGTCATTGTATGCATGGTGGTCTATAAACCAGATCATCTGTGGGTCGAGTGAGATGTGTCATTGTATGCATGGTGGTCTATAAACCAGATCATCTGTGGGTCGAGTGAGATGTGTCATTGTATGCATGGTGGTCTATAAACCAGATCATCTGTGGGTCGAGTGAGATGTGTCATTGTATGCATGGTGGTCTATAAACCAGATCATCTGTGGGTCGAGTGAGATGTGTCATTGTATGCATGGTGGTCTATAAACCAGATCATCTGTGGGTCGAGTGAAATGTGTCATTGTATGCATGGTGGTCTATAAACCAGATCATCTGTGGGTCGAGTGAGATGTGTCATTGTATGCATGGTGGTCTATAAACCAGATCATCTGTGGGTCGAGTGAGATGTGTCATTGTATGCATGGTGGTCTATAAACCAGATCATCTGTGGGTCGAGTGAGATGTGTCATTGTATGCATGGTGGTCTATAAACCAGATCATCTGTGGGTCGAGTGAGATGTGTCATTGTATGCATGGTGGTCTATAAACCAGATCATCTGTGGGTCGAGTGAAATGTGTCATTGTATGCATGGTGGTCTATAAACCAGATCATCTGTGGGTCGAGTGAGATGTGTCATTGTATGCATGGTGGTCTATAAACCAGATCATCTGTGGGTCGAGTGAGATGTGTCATTGTATGCATGGTGGTCTATAAACCAGATCATCTGTGGGTCGAGTGAGATGTGTCATTGTATGCATGGTGGTCTATAAACCAGATCATCTGTGGGTCGAGTGAGATGTGTCATTGTATGCATGGGTGGTCTATAAACCAGATCATCTGTGGGTCGAGTGAGATGTGTCATTGTATGCATGGTGGTCTATAAACCAGATCATCTGTGGGTCGAGTGAGATGTGTCATTGTATGCATGGTGGTCTATAAACCAGATCATCTGTGGGTCGAGTGAGATGTGTCATTGTATGCATGGTGGTCTATAAACCAGATCATCTGTGGGTCGAGTGAGATGTGTCATTGTATGCATGGTGGTCTATAAACCAGATCATCTGTGGGTCGAGTGAGATGTGTCATTGTATGCATGGTGGTCTATAAACCAGATCATCTGTGGTCGAGTGAGATGTGTCATTGTATGCATGGTGGTCTATAAACCAGATCATCTGTGGGTCGAGTGAGATGTGTCATTGTATGCATGGTGGTCTATAAACCAGATCATCTGTGGGTCGAGTGAGATGTGTCATTGTATGCATGGTGGTCTATAAACCAGATCATCTGTGGGTCGAGTGAGATGTGTCATTGTATGCATGGTGGTCTATAAACCAGATCATCTGTGGGTCGAGTGAGATGTGTCATTGTATGCATGGTGGTCTATAAACCAGATCATCTGTGGGTCGAGTGAGATGTGTCATTGTATGCATGGTGGTCTATAAACCAGATCATCTGTGGGTCGAGTGAGATGTGTCATTGTATGCATGGTGGTCTATAAACCAGATCATCTGTGGGTCGAGTGAGATGTGTCATTGTATGCATGGTGGTCTATAAACCAGATCATCTGTGGGTCGAGTGAGATGTGTCATTGTATGCATGGTGGTCTATAAACCAGATCATCTGTGGGTCGAGTGAGATGTGTCATTGTATGCATGGTGGTCTATAAACCAGATCATCTGTGGGTCGAGTGAGATGTGTCATTGTATGCATGGTGGTCTATAAACCAGATCATCTGTGGGTCGAGTGAGATGTGTCATTGTATGCATGGTGGTCTATAAACCAGATCATCTGTGGGTCGAGTGAGATGTGTCATTGTATGCATGGTGGTCTATAAACCAGATCATCTGTGGGTCGAGTGAGATGTGTCATTGTATGCATGGTTGTCTATAAACCAGATCATCTGTGGGTCGAGTGAGATGTGTCATTGTATGCATGGTGGTCTATAAACCAGATCATCTGTGGGTCGAGTGAGATGTGTCATTGTATGCATGGTTGTCTATAAACCAGATCATCTGTGGGTCGAGTGAGATGTGTCATTGTATGCATGGTGGTCTATAAACCAGATCATCTGTGGGTCGAGTGAGATGTGTCATTGTATGCATGGTGGTCTATAAACCAGATCATCTGTGGGTCGAGTGAGATGTGTCATTGTATGCATGGTGGTCTATAAACCAGATCATCTGTGGGTCGAGTGAGATGTGTCATTGTATGCATGGTGGTCTATAAACCAGATCATCTGTGGGTCGAGTGAGATGTGTCATTGTATGCATGGTGGTCTATAAACCAGATCATCTGTGGGTCGAGTGAGATGTGTCATTGTATGCATGGTGGTCTATAAACCAGATCATCTGTGGGTCGAGTGAGATGTGTCATTGTATGCATAGTGGTCTATAAACCAGATCATCTGTGGGTCGAGTGAGATGTGTCATTGTATGCATGGTTGTCTATAAACCAGATCATCTGTGGGTCGAGTGAAATGTGTCATTGTATGCATGGTGGTCTATAAACCAGATCATCTGTGGGTCGAGTGAGATGTGTCATTGTATGCATATTTTGACCAAGAAATAAAAAAGGAACAGAAAATCATAGCCAGGTTTCCTGCTGACACTGACCAATATAGCTTTATCATATTCAAGCATGTTCATGGTTAGTCCGTCACAATAGAATTAATAATTCAAGCAAATTTCGATCCAATTTTCAGACCATTACCAAGAAAGTGCCAATGCCCAGTAGTTCAAACAACTACCAAAGTACATAAGGCAGTTTGAGGCAGCGTTTGCCATGAGATCATTAAACGATCGCGGTGAAGCCAACACCAAGTTGTATTTGCAAGGTGAAGAAGAAAAAAAGGAGCTATTTATAAATCTCATGCGTTGCTATAAAGGTTAAAGTTTAACACTAGAGTACTAAACAGAAGTAGAAATGTCAGCGTGTTCTTATCAACTTCATGACAACCTTTAATTCGCCCGCTCAAGTCGTAGGAACTGCTGCTCTGAGGATCCTTGTGCGAGGTGTCGCTATCTCGGGCTATCGCTCGCATTTTCGGCTGAGCCTTCTGTCCAAGTCATGTCTGCCGTAGCCATATGAGGCAGTATGCAAGATACTGCGGATGTAGCGGGTAATAGCGACAAACTGCACTTAATAAGATCCTTGCCCGACTGCTGACGATGAAAACCTCACCTAAGACTGATTGACATTCGCTACGCTTTTCATGTCTGCGGCTTGACAGGTGTCTGATCTCACGATTCACAGGTGAAAATCGGGGCCGCAAAACCTTTATTGCTGATCATAACGAAATGAGGAAAGCCATTCTTTCACGAACCTAAGGCTTTATATCCTTGTATACAACCAACACCGTCCTGCAAATATTATCATTACCTCCCTCGCGCGTCCAGTGTATAATGTTGGTAAAGTCTGCGGGCAATAACATCGTTGATATGTACTCAGGAATACATATATTTAGTTGTAAGTTCCTGTATGGTTATTATAGTGTCAAATCTTTGAGACTATGACAAGTCATTTGTAACTGCTGACCTTTTGATATTACTTTATGTACTGGCAACGCCAAGGTTCATTCAGATTGTGACTCGGTGAGAAGTTATCGAAATAGCAAATAATAGCAATGTCATAGAATTGTATGTAGTTTAAACATGGGAACAGGAAAATGTTAGCCGATGCCGCAGATTGTGATGGCAGTATTCTGTGTTGGGCCGACACTCTTATTAGTCTTGGACATGGTGTTACTGTGGTCAAAAAGGTTACAATGTATAGGAATGTGATGTTTCAAACCTCGTCACCCTAATAAACACGACACAACTGTTGAAATAGAAAATGTGCGAAAGTCACGACCTAGTTTGTGACACCTTAAAATGGCCATTCTGCTCTTGGAGCATAATGTAATCTCATTCGGGTCAAATTGATAATGGTCTACATTTGTCATATCAATCACACGATAGGCTAACTTGAAAGAACTCGGAGCGACATTGAACAAAGACGAGTATATATTCACAGATATTCAGTATCTGGACGTCGGCAGCATACATGTCTTTATGATGACCAGTTTGAATAGACTCCCAAAAGATAGTGCTCCCGCGTTGTCCAATTCAGGTATTAAGGCTTGGATCTTACGACTGCATCTGATGTCAGTCGTGACTGATACAACCGGGTCTGATACCCCTGCTGCACGACAGCATTTGATTCAGTTCAGTTCGGCCCGACAAATCATTGTCCTAGTGCAGACTGACCGCGTGAAAACACTCTCTAATTGGCTGGTGGCGGTGAAGGCTAGTATATGAACACCTCCTTCATTAAAGTTAATCAAGCGATGTGTATTGTGACTCCTACACTTCGTAACAATCGATCACTTGATTAAATAAGATTAATAAATCAGACATTTCATAATTTCAGCTGTAGCACTGCAGACATACTCCAACATGCAAGGCCCTGCACAGAACGGAAATTTCCACAGAGTTATATGCACCGGTGCTTTTTATTGTCGCTAAAACATTACGCACGCTTCTCCAGGCAAAAAAATGATAATCAAAACACGACTTTCATACTCGACCAGGCATTGAGTTTCATTATCAATCAGCACATGGCGGAAAATAGTATCTGAAGGCTATAGGAAGCCCGATAAGACGTAATAGTACGTTCAAAGAGAATTTTAAAAGTTTGCACTAATATTGATATTTTCTCAGACTAAGTTCAGAGAAGGGAAGATCCTTAAGGTTTGCAGCGGTAAAATAGCAAGGGCCGGGTGTACGATTCATCTGAATGACTGAGCGAGATCGCTGGGCGATACCGGCATGCGCGTCCTGACGCTTCGAGCAAGTTCCTAAAGGGTTCCGGGGGTCTTTCCCCGTCTTCTACTGCGTTCAAATTTTTCGTAACCATTTCAGGCACTCTGCGAACGCAAAAAACCAGGAAACCATGTTTCGAACAACCACGTAGAGAGCCATGCTATGTTTATCCTGTTGATCACGAATAGGTAATCTATAGCTTGTTGCACGCCAAACGTCCAACGTATGATCAGTCGAAGCGAGTCCGCACGATCAATTTTTTTCCAGAGACAATTAGTAGAGCGAGCTTTGCGAAGAATCTATACTTTGCTCCTGCTGCTCTGGAATGGGTCATTGATTATCCAGCTGTGCGAATCAAGGCCTGAGGGATTCCATCCCCGGGGAGCCAACATGTGCCATGACCACATGGAGGGGTACTGTCTCTCAAGAGACACCGCCTTACTAACATTCAGTGTGTCTGCACTCTAACTCCCCAATTGATAATGTGACGGTTGTTCAAACAAATTGCTTTTCCTGCATTGGAGTGGGTCGCCTGAATCCGAGGGCGGGCCAATCATGAGACGACATCCCAGGGCAGATCCGTGGTCCTCTTGATATGAAAAGCGTTTCCAGAATCTGGAATTCCTGAGCATGGCCGAAAGAACTGTGGTCTCAATATGAAACATGTGGACTCCCGGGGAGACACCCTCAGTCCGTCATACATTCCTGTCACAAGAAAGCGCATTGCACAGTCAGCTAAACTAGTTTAGCTTACAAGTTGTAAGCTTAACAAGCTATATATGCTTGATATGAGGGTTACATTATTTACATCGATATTATGAACCTACCTTATCTACCGAGCACCTCCACATAATATCCAGAGACCAAGTTCCGTCTATCTTAATCCGTCACCAAATATCCACAGAACGCTATCGATATCAGCAACGACCACAATAATATTTATGCCATCATTCCTATATGCCTATCAAGCCAACATCGAGCATAGCCACCCGGAGGAACAGCAATGGTGCTAGGCCTAAGAAAGTTTTGTTTGAACGATTTGCACGAATTCTCGCTAACAAAGCCTAGCTTCGAGTTGGTCATATATCGTTAGCTCATTATCCAGCCGAGCGGATAGCACCTAGCTACCAGTACACATTGCAAATCCCTTTGCATAAGAATGTGCCGTCGAAGTTAGGTTGTTCACACGGTTAAGGCTGGTGCTGCCACGTAGCTGACAGGTAGGACATCAGTGCAATCCATGCGCTGGACGTGGCATCAGAACAAACACGTGTAGAGGAAGGGTGGGGCATGGCACGAGGCATGATACGGAAACCACAAACCAGGGGAGGAGATGCTACTATTCTGTAGAAGTGACGGAAACCCTATGAAATAGCAGCATGGCGGGGTTCCGTGCGTTTGTCTCAGCACGGGTACAGCCCGGGGGTACAGTGCTACATCCGTGGTATCTCCTCTTCATACCATTGACCCAGAAGTCTCAGTTTGTCACGTTGGAGAACATGTATTTGGACGAGTTTCTCGTATCACTCTGCCTGCAGTGGACGATACACAAACTGGTCGCATGTTCGTCCCCGTGAATGATATATATCTTATCAAACTATCACGTACTGTCGTTGAATAACATTCAAACTGATAAGCAATGTCACCCAATGTCGGACCATATATTTTGGGGTCGGTCCTGGGTGAGAGGTCTTATTCCGGCAACTGGGTGTGACTTTGTCCTCATCTGTATGAAGTAAAATTATGATATTATAACCCATCGAATTCGCTTCTGTGTCTTGTGAGTGTATGGCGTAGTGGTGGTCAATACCTACATCACCTTACGAGCTGCAGTTGCGTCGGGAGGGCCTACGGGTGCACTAGAAATCACAAGCTTGGTTTATATCAGACCACCGCAGTTGTTACATCATCACCTGTCAACAAATCAAATCTTGCCAAGGCCAAGGTGGACGATTGGCCAGAAGTCATTGATCTCTTGAAAGCCATTGATCGTCGCCATTCGGAACCGAGACCATGACGAGGATGAATATCCTGCTCGTGCTTGCTTGTTGTGTTGTCCTCGGTTATTGCAATGTAGCTTTCACAGGCTTTAGAAACGGTGAGTAACGAGCATGGTCCACAGCGCGCATGTCCTGTCAGGCCTGAACGCGAACGCTCTCGCGCCAGGGCCAGCAGCGTAAGAAAACTCATTTGTTTCAGCTATAACGAGCATGGCTTTAAACGCAAACTGTGCATCAAAATGATGCACACCCGTACTACGTCACTCAAACTTGTGAAAGTTCGGTTTCAAAATTGCCAACCGATTTAGAAATATCGATTATTTTAGCTTTACAATTTGTGCCAGGACGACGAGGCTTTGAATCCTTTTTCCAACCCATTTCAAGCCCCGGTGATATATGTTTGATATCTTGTCCAGGTCAGATTGCCTATGAAGCTCTGGCGCCATCTGACGATGGTCTCTACCGAATCCGTGTGACAGACGGCAAGGCTTATATTGAGGCTTACGTGTCGAAGGACAGTGGCATGAAGAGATGTACCGTGTCGTATGGCAAGAACCTCGTCTCCAGCATGCTGAAGGCAGACGACATCCAATATGCAACAATAGGTGAGGATCATAGAGCTAGCAGTTACAGAATGGAAAGCGTTCAAGTGTGAGGAACTAAACGACCCAGTGTCGAGGTTAGCAGTTTGTTTCCCAATACAAAATCCTTGACCCCCTTGCTCCTGCCCATAGCCCCCTTTAAAGACCGGTTACGTCAATTGTCGTGAAAGTTGGCACCCACAGAAATAATAAATCATCTCTATCAACTCATATCAAACAGGAGCGAAAGCTGTTTTTGAGATGATCGACAACTGTCAGCGACGGGAGCTGGCCATCCAGTACCGCCAGGCCCGGGTGGTTGACTTGTGGCGCCCAGTGGGGGAAAACAGTACGATAGCCTCGGGGTCTGCCATCAACCCGCTCATTGCTCCAGGGACGAAGTGGTGTGGGGCTGACAACGTGGCTGAACATTATCATGATTTAGGTAAGGATTACAAAATGTATCCAACCGGTGTGAAGGGAATGGTAGTTCTCTCTGTCGTACAGTCACTAAAAAGGCATGCCCTGGAAGTTATCATGGTTATATCGTCATATCATTGAAGCGTCATATCCAACCTACACTCCGGACGCAGTGGGCCGGCCTCGTCCTGTTGCCAGGAGATCCAAATAGGATGACGCAATGGACTGCCCCGGGAGTCTACATCCACAGCCACCGCAGACAAATTCATGCCAAGAGCATATCATATTTATGTTTCAGGGACGGAGAATGCGACAGACTCGTGTTGCCGAGAACATGACCACTGTAACTACTTCATCAATGCATTTGACAAGAAATACAACTACCAGAGTCTCCGGCCGCATACCATCGTACACTGCGAATGCGATGAGAAGTTTAAAGACTGCTTAACGGTGGGTCGAGAATCAGACAGCAAATGTAGACGTGGTCACAGCTTAATAGTTTTTTAGATAGATCTGGCAAAAGGTACTTGGGTGACCTCTTGTCAACAGTATGATCTGGTCACATTGCTGAGTTCAATCAAGTACCTTTGGCCAAAACGATTAGCGGTTGAGTGTCAGTCTCCTTGGCCAATCTCACGCTACCATCCTTACCCATCGAGTGTACATGATTGTGTGTTTTGTGTGTTTTGTGTGTTTCAGGCGGTGGACACAACCTTTGCGAGTGAGCTTGGGAAGACCTTCTTTGACCGTCTCTTCATGGAATGCTTCACGCTGGAGGAGAGAACTTACTGCGCCCAGCGGCACTGGACGCAGCTGTGGTGCACCCGCTGGGCGAAGGGCACCACTGCCGTCGTCCAGGACTCGGGCTCATGGGACGGGGGCAACTGGATCGTCGGATAACATCAAAGCGAACGTAGGGCTACCATAATTGGAAAAGACTTCGACTCCTTTAACCTTTGTCACTTGATTGTCCTTTAGGGGCCTGTGGGAAATCATAAACTGTTGCATCCTCATCCTCACCGAGGGCCTACCCGCCATGTAATGAAGCATGTTCAAGGGAAAATATCTCAGGAGTGTAGAGCCTGGCGCCATCGCATCTGCATGGTGTGAGTTTGGCGGTGCATGGCGAACTAACTGGCGAGGTTTAGTGATCATATCTTGGACGAAATATTCGTTTCTCGCCAGCACCAGCATGTTATTTTGAATGAATAATGAAAAATTTCGCACAGAATTTGACCTAACTTTATTATGGCCTAAAGAGCATTGACAATAAAACGTAAAGTATATGTAATAATCAATTGTTAAACAATTAATAACATTATATAGTGGTTTGGTAAAATTATCGACTTGCTCATGTATTTGTGGTTCTTTGGGGGTTCCGGAAGGGCTGTTGACTGATCACCGTGGTCCAGCAGCACATGAACTTGGAAGGTTCCATGTCCGGAGTATTACTTAAAGAAGAATACAGTAGCCCTCGAATATGCTTTGCGATATGCTACCATACTACTATATGCTGTCCCATTACTATCTCTGTAACAGGCGGCTATAGCCATGGGATTTTCGGGAAGCTGTGGGCCTTTGAAATGGTCTGACGAATACCCGGACGGATATTCGTCGGATCGAGATCTGAACGGAGGGGTGGCTGTCACAATGTTGGTCTTGGTCTCTTGTGACGATGGTTTCTTGAAACGCTAAGCGAAACACTGATAACTTCCACGCATAATCCTTCATGGAGTGTCGGTCAGTATCGTGTCTCACATGGCGACTGCCACGGGAGGCGAGGATCTGTATTATGATTTGTGCCGACTTGGTCGGTGTATTAAATGTAGAAATCTTGAGAAAGTACAGATCATGACGTTGTCTTTAATATGCTGAGATTATAAAATGCGCAAGCACCAGCAGATCCACAGGTACATGCCAGATGAATACTACATGATTAACTGCTGATGCCAGTTGAAGAGAAAAGCAGGCAGATGTTCAAACACGATGAGTGTCCAGCACGGACGGCCTCAAATTAAAGCAAGAATTGGTCGCACGAGCCTCACCAACGCTTGTGTCAGTGAGGATGGCACGTGTCACCACCTCGTCACCAGGTTTCGTAAACCACATATACCCAATGTTGAATGAGTATTCTTATTGTCCTTGTGGTCAAGGTTTGAAGTCGGCGTATTGATTACACGGCACGTGGCGTGGTAATTAGGACCCTCACTGTTGTTACAAGTATTTAGACCATACAGGGGGTCGAGTGTTCGGGTCCTGTGGCTTATGAATAGAACACTATGGGGAGAGACCATGATTGCTAATCAATCGTTTATTACAAAGGAGGCGACTTTATTCATTGAATATGTGTGATGGCGTATTGTTGTTTTGGAGAGGAGGAAAGATGACCTGCATTCAGTCGACACTCTGACCCGAGCGGATTAATCCCACATTGAGAGCGAAAGTGAAAAGAGTGTACAAATGTTACTTTCCATTTCAATTGTTATCGAGACAGTTCAGCCAACGTTTAATCCGTCCAATCAACCAATTGCCGAGCTAATTGCTCACGCCAAGGACTTGAATTGGACTAAAGCAGTCATGACTATAACATAGGGTAACACTTTCGCGAGGGACAGTGCTTTCGCTTATTACCACATTCGAAATAAGGGAGTTGCATCACATTGGGCAAAAGAAATAATTTAGCATACACGGTTACTGATGTCAGTTTGACTTGAGCCCCCTTCCCTTACGTCCTCTATCATCTTCTGTGGGATCAAAACAACTTCGAAACGACTGGAGATCATGAATTTCAACGTCACGAGAAGGATCGTCACGAACAGTTCAGCATCCGGAATGACATCGCCAGGTGCTCTGCCGCTGAGGGTGACAGGAGACGTGGCAAAAGGTAAGTGTCCAGAAAGATTGAGATTTCCTGGAAAAGTACACCTTTTCGCCAGTGATCACACTGTTACACCGGGCTACAACACTGTGATTTACTGATCTGGAGGGCGTTTATCCGCTGGTTATCTTGATTATGTAGGCTATCACTACGATAAGAGTGGAACCACCATGGCTGGGCCAGATTAGTCACCTCACCATGTCCTGGACGACACGGCCTATCGCCTTCACCTTGTTGTACACGCGGACTCGACGTCTATACGATTATCGCATCATTTACACAGTGACAAATAAATAGTGGTCATGTGGATATATTGATACAAGGCTATCTTATTGAATTATCAACTCGATATTTATCCGGTCTGAGGAAAGCACATTGTTCTTCAGCGATGACTCCAAGACACTGTGTGGCTCATAGAAAACGATTAGGGCCTTTGGAGGTAACTTTTGTTAGCCTTGGATGCTGTGACTCAGTCAGCGTGACAGATAGCTAGATAGCTTGACACAATGCCCAGAAACTAATCTCAGATCGAGTTATCTTGGACAATGATTGTTCTCAGGGCATGATATCTCTCTTATTCTTTCTGAATCATAACTTCTTTTCCCTGCTATATCAAGTAGCACTTCCAGCCTCGTGACTACAACAGCCTGAGCCAGACTATCTCCTATCCTCTTGCTGAGCGACCTTTTCTTGTTATTGGGCCTGTATGTTTCCATATTCTAAAATAACACTCCGGCTAATTTTTCTCATGGATTATGTGTTAGTATCGTTTTGACCACTGAGGTTTTGGTGAGACCACTTGTAAATAGTAATAACAGAGACTTTCTGCATTACAGATTCCCGGCAGGTGATGTCATCCAGCCCATCTCCATCCCCAGATGACGAAGCTCTTGCCAGGACCCTGTACATTGTTGGTCCAGGTTCAATCATCATCAGTCTGTTCGTCATCGGCGTCGTCACCATAAAACTCAAGGCCAAGAAGAGGACAGAAGAACAGCGGACACACGGTAAGAGCGCATACGACAAACCAGTTTGCAATGTCACACGAAATAAACCCACTGCGACTTCTGAACGGTTGCTCTAACCATCCACACATTCCCGATGTAGGCGCGAGTGGTTTGCACAGTCGCTGTTGGTTATGAAAGTCTGATCACGTTCAAACATAATCGTCTCCTATGATGTACTGTTTACAGTTTTTCATTTCATTTCTCTTCATCTTCTCCCGCCTCTTTCAGCTCCACCTGTACGCAGTGTCGCCATTAATGTTGATCTCGCCGACCCACCGCCATGTTACGTTGATGTCATGAAAAACTTAGCCATCTACAAAAAGCCAGTGACCAACCAGCCGGTAAGGGTTAATGATTATTCTGCAGAATCACGGCGTGGAAGGGAGAGTAGGGTTGATGACTAGTGCCACGGACCTATCATACCAATACCTGGTAATGAGTATATTATGGAATTGATGGCCTAAGACACTCTCATCTGACTTCTGCTGACCTTGGTGTTGATTCAAAGACTTCAAAATGGGTCAACAGCTCAGACTTGTATTTTTTCCTATCTTACAGCAAAGAGATCCCTCCTTACCAACATACGCCGAAGCAATAACTGTTCTTGCCAACCAACACTCCCAGTGTCGACACGATACTAGGGCCATGGTGGAAATAATCTCCTCAACCAGTCTTCAACGTTCAACCGATCAGGAACAGGAACATAACACGTGACACGCATTCTGGGCGGGAACACGCCCGAATCTGAGACTGTTTTGATTGTGAAGTGTCTTCCAAACCTCGTGAAATCGTTGAGTGTTTTGAGGTGAGATTGTTGTGGAGTCCGTGATCTGAAGTGGAGTTTCTAGTAATTGACTCTAAAATACACGAATCATTTTGGACTTCGGGAGTTTAATATCCGCAATCAAGAAGATGGGACCCTTACGCCTGTCTGTTGAAGGGAAGCACGAGGTAAAGATCATGAGATCTATGATATTATCTATGATACATGATCTATGATAATATGAATCTTTTGGAGCATCGAGATTTTTGAACATTTTGTATTTATTTGCATTGCTTGATTTTCTATGAACTTATAACAATAAAAGTAATTTGTTGTTGAAACATTTGTTGGTAATCTCTTCCAATCGTAACCGCGTCGGATTATGAATTCGGCTTCAGACTGAGATCATGAGATAAGCTCTCTCGAGGCAATGGCATGTGAATGCATGTTTTTTGGGTCTTAAACTACTGGTGACTCGTGGCACATCCATATGAGGATTCTATCCTGGCAAACCAGCAGGTGATGGCCTTGTTTTGTGTACAAAAGTCCAGGTGAACCACCTTACTACTACGGATATCTGATCGACACATTAAACACGAGACAAACCATGATCAGGACGGTTTCTTTCAGTCGGACAAACAATTTATTGCGATATTGTTCTAAAAATTTGATCATTGAAAATTGCCTCCTGGAATGATTTAGTCCTGCGTGTGAAACTGGAAGCATTTTCGATTGAATTCGGTGATGGTAACTAATATCTGCTAATACTGTCATGACTGTAGCGTGGAAGGTAACTGGGCAACCAACAGCTTGGTAATAATGCCGTTTTACCACTCCCTCATCGGGCCGATGTCCTTGATCCATGGACTTGTTAAATCTACGACCGAGCAAACAACTGATATTATCATCATTCTTATGCAGATTTGACGAGAATTTACTTGTTTAAAAACCAGGCCGTCCAGTAGTTTGTCCTTGAAGTTATCCCCCAAAATGCTGTAAATATGAAATAATTGCGTCAGATTATCCAGTGGCAGACAATCTCAATAGAATATTTGATACAATTGGTTATTATGTTGTCAAAAAAATAGCTCTATGGTCGTTATTTCGATGATTTGCTGATGCGGGCTCTTATAGACCTTACTCGGACAACAGACTCACCTCATTCGCCGCCCCTTCCTCGACTCCGCCACACGCTGCCAGTGCTTTTTTCCTACTCATCCAAATTTCAAACCTCAAAAGACGAACGCTTCCCAACACCATGAAGGTAAGATATCACAATTTCATAGTTAGTTTTCCCTGATGTCTTCGCTGTCCATTGTAATATTTACCAACTTGGCTCCGTACCGCCACAGACTATTGAAAGATAGTGTCCACAGTCTGCGATGTCATGTTTTCGCATAATAATAATAATAATAATAATAATGATAATAATTTATTGTTAAAAACCTCCAAATAAGGAGCAGACAACACAAATATGCAATAAAAATCATACACAGAGAACGAATAAAAAGCGATCAAAAGGGTGAAAGTAAAAGCTTCAATAGTTTATGGCTTTTCCGGTTTAGATTGGCACATAAGGTTTTTACCGAATCGACAATTCCATTTTCCTCCCTGGTGATACGTCTAGGCCTACATGTTGGATTTACAAACAGGACATTGGCGGCAGAGAGGCCCGACGAACTAAACACTCGGTTACACAGGGTACCCTTAATTTTTCTCGTGCCAATGACGACGTCTCGTGCTTTACAATCGATGGAGAGAATCCTTCTTAAAAGTCCAATTTGCTTCTGTTCGATTACTTACATGTCATGCTAGTTAAGGAGCCGCGGTGGTGTAGTGATCGGGTCTCTGACCAGTGTTCATGAGGCCCCAGGCCTGCATGATCGATTTCCACTGTCGGCGTGAGACTCTGTGCAGGTATGTTCGCCTTCATGCCTAACCCACCGAGGTGTGGTCGGAAATGCTCAGGTTCTAGCGATGACTGAGCAGCTCATGTAGATCTGCTGAAAGTTCTGCTGATTGCATCTTACTTGAGAGACTCTAAACTGCTGAGTAGCTCAAGACAAAACACTTTCCTTTTTTTCAGGTCGCAATTATCCTTGTCTTCTTGGCCTGTGTGTCCTTCACCATGGCCGGTCAGAGTGCTGACTGCGTCCAAAAGTGTATCGACAGCAAGGCATTCTGCAGCCAAGGAGGCGTTCCACAAAGCTGCGAGGCGAATGATAATCCCTCTTTGTGCCAAAGGATCACTTGCGTCAACGAAATGAGGGCGTGTTTTAGTTCATGTTAGTCACGTGTCACTCTATGCTATAACCTGACTCCCGATCCCGCCTAACCACGTGACACCACCACCAATTCTTGAAGAAGTTCACGAGTCGACACCACTTTTACTGGGATGTATACAAACTGCTGTCAAAGAACAACACTTATCTATAAAAGTTGTTGTCACTCAGCTTGTCATGTAACCACAATTCGTCTGCTCAAAATCTACCACATGTTTGGGACCACGCCTTGACACAAATCCAGCATATGCATGTACCTTGGTGCCAAGAGCTGCCATAGAAGTTGCCGGCAGGCGTGGTTATCTAATATTTTGTAACAATCATTTGTTATTCATGAAACATACACATTTTGATGATGATTGAAACATCATAGGGGTACCAAAAATGTTCATTAAACAGATTGTATACAATCACCAATACAGGACGATGGCTTTGTCTCCGTTTTTTTGTTGCCATATTTTTCGCGCAAATGTAATGTTTGCGGGAAAGTTTCCTGAGCCCCCACTACCCATGCTGAACTTCAGCGCGACACTCGTCACTGATGACCGATAGCTTGGTCGGGTTATATTCGGCCAATCGAGGAGCTTTGCCTGACTGTCTGATTAGAACCCGACACAGGCTGATTGCCAGCTGGCGATAGCTTGAACGGGCTCGGCCAATCGAGGATATTTGCATAACTGTCTGATCACTCAGAGCCTGACACAAGCTGATCGGCTCTCAAAAGCTTGACCGAGCCAATCGAGGAGCTTTTCCTGACTGGTCACAGAGAAGCCGATCTACAAATAGCGAAATGTCTACACAGAGAGCCAAGACAGACACTGAAAGTCTTATCTCACGTGGGTTACGTGATCGGCTCTCGTCCTGATTGTTTAAAGGACGGGGCAGGGCCGAGTTAACAGTTGCTCAATAAGAAGAACACCCGGGAAGAGCACGGGGGACAGGTTTGTTCTGACAAAAGAAAATACCCGTCTGCGTCATTGATGTATGGAAGAGGAAGAACGCATTATGGAAAAAGGGATTGCTTGTCAGTCTCAATTGAGTTGTAAGATGGGTACATGTATGGAAAATGAATAACTCGTCTGCGTCTATTTAGTTATATGACGAAAGAGGATGAGAGTACATCTGTATCAATGTCGAATGCTCTGTGAGTGGATATCCATATCAGAATGTAAGGTATACGGAAATCCCCTTTCAGACTGGTAAGCGTTAGGTTTGATTTTGATTAGAGGTCGTAGCGATTCCGTAATTAGGCATTACATTTTTTGCCCCAATGTAGCTTCAAAAATACCAAAAAAATTGACATATGTACATGGATGATTAGATAACAAGATAAGGAAGAAAAAAAGAGAATTGTGGCAGATTCACCGGGAGTCGAACCCGTGACCAGTGGATCCACAGTCAAACACTCCCCGCGCTGAACCGTCAAGGCTTTCATGCTGCATTTGAGATTTAATTCGCCTCTTATATGCATTATGCAAAAGAGCGCGCCGCAATTGTGACAAGGTCGCGCAGGTGGCAGAGTGATTGGCCGAAATAGTTCCAAGTAATCGTATATTTCGATAGTTGTACATATTTTTCTCAACATATCGCATCCATATACCTCAGTGATATAAAAGATTATGTTTGCAGTTGATTGAACATTTGAATGACCTTTTTTCAATAGTTTTTCAAAATCGAGGTCAGCAGGGTCAGACACAATCATTTACTGTTTTGAAAGACTCCGGCAGGGTCAAAAGAAACAGTTGTTGGCGCCGATGATGTCAGCAATATGGCGAATTTCCGCCCCACCCGTGAGATTTGCTCTCGTCACGTCATGAGCACATTGAACTGCTAGTGAACCGTGCTCAATATGTACCGGCTACCGCTCTCTCCATCATCAACGACAATATGTCGGTGCCGGCCGTGCGAGGTCGTTTCAATGAAAAAGACGCACGTACGCCACTGCCGTACCCGTACCTGAGAAAACTGCTGAATCAACACTAACATACTGTGAGGACCGAGAAATCAATGATTTTAGGAACTACTGTGAGGGAGGGCCGCGCATGAATAAAAAAAACTCCCTAATGAGACCTCTGGCTATCATAATGATCACCTTTTGAAATGTTCATGCAGCTCGTTTTGTCGTTATGCGTCTATTACGGCCAAAGTGGAGTCTCTAGTTTATCTTCCACGACACAATCCAACATGGTGGGCAAGTTTTGCGAGAAGTGAAAATATGGGACGAATAATCTACCAAATGACACTTAATTAGGAACAAAATAATCTAAGAAGGGTTGAAGTGACAGAAGTAAGTATGTTGCATATTTTGTAATCTCGAATAACCTTGCAAACTACATATGAGTTGTTTGATTTGCGGTCGAGGTGGCCTGCCCTAAAATCTCGCCCAGGAAAATCTCGGCTTACAGTAACAGTTACACCACCACTACTGCGACACTATACCAGTGCATGGCCACTGCATAGTGCACACAGTAAAGTAAACATAACGACCATCAAGGCCTACATCAATCATGATGGTTGACATTTTGCCGATGTAAGGCGTTGTAACTCGTATGAATAGGGGATTTCTATCACGCGCCAGCAGCATAAAAAAGTGCACCCCAGCCTGATTTCAAGAAAAGCATCAGCTGAGAAAATAATTTAATAGTAAAGCATGAAGTCTTGTCTTGTTTCAGGAATGTTGGCTGTTCTTGGTGTCAAATGACACTAGAGCTGGTGCTACTGCTAGTGCTAGTGACTAGTGTCAATGGATGGAATATAAACCTTTTTCACTAAGTTGAAAATAACGAATGACCAACAACATCATTGAACATTGAACAATTCCTCAGTCAGATTGTTTAAGATGCAAAGAATAAGAATGCAGTTCATGTTAAATATCCGAAGAGTTGGCAAGTTCTTCTTTGCTTTGGGGCTGCTCTTTTTCTACTGTGAATATGTTATGTATTACGTGGTGCTCCTTCAGTGTTCGTGGCCAACTCTCGAGACAAAAAATATTGACCTGTTAGTGAATGTTTCACCATCGGCATCAAGAAAACAAGTGAAGTCAATGATCCTGGCTGATACACATTTACTTGGGTGGTCTCAAGGACACTGGTTTGATAAAATCAGAAGGTGAGTGTGGAAGAGAGCCATGCTTTGCTATCATCATAATCTGTTATCGAAGACTAAAACAAACCTGGCTCTCATTGTCTCAAATGTTGTGAATAACCAGGGTTGAGCAGAGATGGTTAGTCACAGATACAAGCGAGGGTCTATCAGCATATTCTCCTCATCAGGAAATTACACTAAAATGTTGGTGTTTATGAAGAATGACCAATAACTGAAATCCTGTTTCAGGAATGTTGGCTATTCTTGGTGTCAAATGACACTAGAGCTGGTGCTACTGCTAGTGCTAGTGACTAGTGTCAATGGATGGAATATAAACGTCTTCACTAAGTTGCAACTAAGTTGAAAATAACGAATGACCAACAACATCATTGAACATTGAACAATTCCTCAGTCAGATTGTTTAAGATGCAAAGAATAAGAATGCAGTTCATGTTAAATATCAAAAGAGTTGGCAAGTTCTTCTTTGCTTTGGGGCTGCTCTTTTTCTACTGTGAATATGTTATGTATTACGTGGTGCTCCTTCAGTGTTCGTGGCCAACTCTCGAGACAAAAAATATTGACCTGTTAGTGAATGTTTCACCATCGGCATCAAGAAAACACTAAAATGTTGGTGTTTATGAAGAATGACCAATAATATGTTTCTATGAAACCAATAACTGAAAGCCTTGCAGTTCACTCTCAGGTTTCGAAGTGTCAGCCATTTGTTTTGATACTTAACTTTGTTTTTTTGGACAGAGAATGGCAGATGGAGAGATCTTTCAAGTCCGCTTCTTTGCTGTTTAGTCCTGATGCTGTGTTTATCTTGGGTGAGTACTGCAGACTACCATTTCAGTTGTACTGAATTCATTTCATTGAATTCCGCTTTAAAATAAGAAATCTTTTCTTGGAATGGGAAAAAAGGAAGTTTGAAGAAATCATAACCTTGACCAATACTGATCCTGCACTTGCAGTAGTGCTGGTTATTGGAAGTCATATCCTTATTCCCATTGGATCTTTTCAGGTGATATTTTTGATGAAGGCAAGTGGGCCAATGATAAAGAATTCAATGAGCATGTTCAAAGATTTAGAAAGATGTTTCCTCATTCCACCGATACAGAGATGCAAGTGTTGGTAGGCAACCACGATGTCGGATTCCATTACATGTATGTATAAAAAGTGCTATTGACAGCAGTTTAAAAGGGATGGGGGTTTTTCCCTTCCATGGAAAATGGCATATTATTGTGCAAAGTCAGATTTGGAGAAGCAAACCACAAATGGGCAAACTTGACTGTTTTGATCAAACTGTAGGGCTGATTGACATTCATGAACATGATTGTCTCTTCTGAGTGTGATATATTTCTTGCAGATTGTCCCTTTCAATGTCGTTTCAGGATGTCTGATCACAAGTTAAAGAGATTTGAAGACTCATTCAAGGCTGACATGGTTCGCATGGTCAACCTCGACGGCAGTCTGTTCATCTTGGTCAACAGTATGGCACTAGAGGGCGATGGGTGTAAACTGTGCATGACTGCCAGAATCAAACTAAAGAAAATAGCAAGACAATTGCAGTGTTCAAAAGTGAGGAAAAATACCTATTATTTGTTGTAAATAAGTCAAACTTTAAAGCAATCAAGGTGTCAGTTGAGCTTCACCACGTCTGTTTGGTCCCAGTGAATGTCATAGCCATTGTTTGTGCATACACTATGCAATTGATACGTAATTACACCAAAAATATTTTTCAGAATCCCAAAGACCCCAGTTTAAAATGTGATGGCGTAGAGGCAATCCCATACTCGAGACCAATCTTAATGCAGGTAATGATAAGTGGCTAATTCTTCTTGTCAGAAGTTAGAGAGGAGCCCCTGTAATCTAGTGTCTTGGACTCATGGCTTGCTGTCAAGAGGTCCCTGGATGGAACCCAACAGTTGTCGTGTGTCTTAAGGCAGGTCTCTTTGTTGAATAATCTACCAAGATCTATTGTAGGACGCTGCCAGGAACTATACAATGGCTTCTCCAGGGTGAACCTGGGAGAATAAGATTGTAGGTGCCAGTCATACAGAAATGCCATTCTGACAGTTCATGTACATAGTAGTTTGATCAAATGAGTGCCTGAGGAAACTGTTAGTTTTGACACAAGTAATAATCCAGGCTCATCTGTGCCCCATCTTTCATTCAGCACTTCCCGCTGTTCCGTGATTCTGATGAGGAGTGTAGCGGCCTGGATGCTGCGCCTGAGGATGAGAAGACAATCAAGTTCAAACCCCAAATAGATGCCTTGTCTAGAGAAGCCACACAGGAGGTGAGCCCACTGCTCTCACTGATGATCACCATAATACATTGTAGACTCAACCCAACTCCTGTTTAAAGTGTAAAACTTGAAATGACCAGAAAGAAGATAATTATCATCTTCTTTACTTCTTTCATATTATTTCCAGCTCTTCCAGTGGTTTGAGCCTCGCCTTGTCATAACGGCCCACACTCACCATGGCTGCTTCACTCTCCATAAGTTTAAGAAGTCCTCAATTCCAGAGTGGACTGTGCCATCATTTAGCTGGAGAAATAGGAAAAATCCATCATTTTTACTCGTAAGACTCTTTACCATTCCATTCATCAAAGTTTTTTCGCAGACCATGCAGTTTTTAATGTGCCGAAGCAAGCAAGTGATCGTTACGAGTGGTAACCTTGTCTACCTGTGCAACTAAATGGTCATGTAACTTCAATTCTGTCACCAAATGATTTGTATTTCTTGTTGAAAAACGTTCCTATCCTTACTAAATCATGCCCTTTTTCTTTCAGATGGTTTCTACTCCGACCAATTATGCAATAAACAAGTGTTTTCTCCCGGATGAGAATACCGCTATTTACATCTATGCCTCAGGCTTGATCCTGATATTCTGTTGGTTCATTTCACCTGTCATCTTGAGATGTAAACTATCACGCTACCGCAAGGAGAGCTGATGATCACGAGTATTGATAGATCTTTGGGCATTTGACACGTATTTCATAGTATTAGAACTTATACATGACCTTGAACTGGTGGAGATCAGTCTCTAGAGAACCTGGGGTATATTCAGAAGAAAGAAAGGTTTGTACACAGATTGATTCCCAGGACACCGTGGCAAGCTGTAGCGTCAGGCACATATGTGGGTACCTGGGGCCAAGTCCATGACGTCAGATGGGAGAACTCGCATCAATACATGGGTCCCACGTCAAATCACCCTGGGAGTCATCTATTGTATTGGTTTTGAAATGATTTGAAAATCTTGTGATTTTAGCAAAGACTTACCCCAAGTGGAGATTAGCCAAACTCAGTTGATATTTTGGCCATAGTCAGTTGAAGAGAGTTAACACTTCTTATTATAATTCTCTTTATGTTTGACTTTCACAATAGTTTGTCTACATGATGATGTATACATGTAGTTATCACTAATTGTCAGTTCGTTGACTTTTTTTAAAGGAATCGCAATTTTAATACCTGATATAGTAGACAGATAGAAAGTATTCAAAAGGAATGGATAGCAATTATCTGAAAAATATGGCTTACTTTCTTGATATCATTCCAAAACGTTTACTCCTTTAATGAAAACATTTAATAATTTCTTTCTTTTTTTCAAAGATCTTTATTGATCATTCAATGATGAAATGTATTAAATCGGCACAAAATTCAGTTTACTATTATTGTATTGTTGTATTTATGTATTTGTAATGAATATTAGGCTGGTACGTACATAATAAATGAAGCAATCGTTGAAATAGTTTGTTTCCTTTAAATCTGTTTGCTGAAAGATGTTAGACTCCTTGGCAGCACATCGCGTCAGTCCAGTTGTGGCCGTCTCTCGTCTCACCTTGTTGGCAAGACGACGTTGAGACAGGGTTGCCTGATTCAGTCTGGAGGGGGCCGTCTCTCCTCTCACCTTGTTGGCAAGACGATGTTGAGACAGGGTTGCCTGATTCAGTCTGGAGGGGGCCGTTTCTCCTCTCGCCTTGTTGGCAAGACGATGTTGAGACAGGGTTGCCTGATTC
The DNA here is from genome assembly GCF_910592395.1 of Lineus longissimus. NCBI lineage: Eukaryota > Metazoa > Nemertea > Pilidiophora > Heteronemertea > Lineidae > Lineus > Lineus longissimus. The sequence continues at coordinate 19,026,874 of NC_088318.1, read as the reverse complement.
AGTCTGGAGGGGGCCGTCTCTCTTCTCGCCTTGTTGGCAAGACGATGTTGAGACAGGGTTGCCTGATTCAGTCTGGAGGGGGCCGTCTCTCCTCTCGCCTTGTTGGCAAGACGATGTTGAGACAGGGTTGCCTGATTTAGTCTGGAGGGGGCCGTCTCTCCTCTCACCTTGTTGGCAAGACGATGTTGAGACAGGGTTGCCTGATTCAGTCTGGAGGGGGCTGTCTCTCCTCTCGCCTTGTTGGCAAGACGATGTTGAGACAGGGTTGCCTGATTTAGTCTGGAGGGGGCTGTCTCTCCTCTCGCCTTGTTGGCAAGACGATGTTGAGACAGGGTTGCCTGATTCAGTCTGGAGGGGACTGTCTCTCCTCTCACCTTGTTGGCAAGACGATGTTGAGACAGGGTTGCCTGATTCAGTATTGTCCTTCTATTTTCTTGTTGAATAGAAGTGTGCTACTCAATCTATACCTCCGACTTGTTTTTGAGCCTAGTAGTAGAGGACTTGGGAAAAGGGATGTCACAAGCAGGCTCACCCAGGAGACACAGTCACAGATGTGTGTTATATGGACCGAAGAAGACGGGAGTGTGTTGATTTAATCAGATTAGCCCAACCTGACCCCCTCTCCTCCGATAACTGTTCAGAATATATTTGGACGGCCGAACTAGACAACAGATTTCCTTGACCAATACTTCGTCCCCAAAAGGGACGAAGCGCGAGCGCCTGGTCCCCAAAAGGGACGAAACTTGAGCGCCTCGATCAGCTGGTTTGCCACGTGCTAATGTTTTCATCAATAAAGCAGCCAATCAAATGGCTCGAATGTGCCCCGCCTCCTTTTCTCGTCTCACTCAAGATAAGGTATATCCTTTCACATATTAAAATAGTCCGTAAAGTAGATAATGATTTACAAGAAGCATGCTGTATCCAAACAAACTTTGATACTTGATTAAACAATAATCTATATTGCAATACTCGGAGTAAGAAATACATTTTAATTGCGCCATATTACCATAAATAGGTTATCATATCATTACGCTAGAAGCCGCTTCACATTCATTTTTCGGAAATTTCGCCGGTGCCGTCCGTGGTTTGACGGCAAAAGATAAGAAATTCACAGCAAATCATGGCGTTAATGTACTCAAGGTTGATTCGGTAAGGCTAAGAATGTCTACCGGTTTTACTTATCATACTTTTACGAGTGGTCACATTCCCTTTTTCGCAAAATTCCTATTCCCGATGCAAAATGAAACGCGAGGATGGTTGTCCTCAGTGCTGCCCTTGACATCCATAGCCTCCTGTCCGTGCATACATGTACTGCATGATCCCCGAAAATGATTGACACATGCACAGGTTACAGCTGAACATTTAATACGTCATACATGTCATAGATATCATATCACTGTGGTAGGCCTATTCACTAAACCGAGCAAGGTTGCATGAAGGACACAGACATTTCATGAGTTTGCGTAGGCCTAATATAGTATGCAACTACACAATTAATTCTTTCTTGCACATTTTACATGTTTTATGATTTTTGGGGTGGAATTTTCCACTCTAAATAAAAAGCAAGTATAGACCTAGGCCTAGATTACTTGATGTTTAGATTACTTGATGTTTAGATTACTTGATGTTTAGATTACTTGATGTCTACGTGTAGGCCTAGGCCTATATGTAATTATTCGACATCTGGTGACATTATTAATATAGTGTACTACAAGATGAATAATATATTTTGTAATTCAATTGGCTCCAGGAGTATACATTGAAACCTCTCTTTGTGGACACCTCTCATGTTCTACTACTGTGTTAGGCTGTTGCTACCTGGTCCTGGTGCTGAGTGACATAGGGTTGAGAATTACAATTAATTTGCAGTTTATTGGCAATTGATGTAAGCAGCAGTAAGTGAAAAGGGTATCAGGCTGTTTCGCTGCATTGCCAGTTCGCTACCAGTCGTTTCGCTACATGTGGCGGTCGTTTCGTTACATGGTATGTCGTTTCGCTACATGGGTGGAGTCGTTTCGCTACATGATGGGTACGGTCGTTTCGTTACATGGAGGGCGTTTCGCTACATGGGTGGAGTCGTTTCGCGACATGGATGTAGGTCATATCGCTACATCGTAGGTCGTTTCGCTATATGGGTGGAGTCACTATTTTTACTCTATTTTACTCACTCATTTTACTCATTTTTTTTCAAAAGAACCATAATAGTTCACAACCAACTCGAAGATGTACAGATACCACGTCTTGATTGTGGGTTCCAGCCACGTCAAGCACCTTCAGCAGTACCAAGCCAGATACTTCCCCAACCTAGGTTTCGACAATCGCGCGACTGTCGTGCACTTTGACGGCATTGGTGGTCGAACAGCATATGACGTATTGCAAGAAGACATTGACTTCAGGGGCTATGATCACGTGCTGTTTGCGATCGGCGGGAACGATTTATCTATGTGCCCCCAGCCGATACAAGTCTTCAAGCGACTGAAGAACCTGGTCGGCAAGTGCCAGAAGCAGGGGCCACGAGCAAGCATAACTTCGCTTATGGAAAGATTCAACACAAGCAAGAGTCGCTACAGAGTCCCAGAGAAGTACAACAAATGTGTCGCCAAGATCAACGCGTTATTGAGAAAAGATAAGAGAATCGACTTAATCGAACTTAAGTCTATCCACCGGCAGTCGCAGATGAAGAGTGATGGTGTGCATCTCAACGACGACGGACAACACAGACTGGCACGAGAAATCCGGGGCGGTATCCTTAGGAGGCGCTAGGCCTTTGGTGCAGCATTGATATACGGCCCTTTTCAGGGCCCTCAAAAAAGTAAAAGAGACAAATGTGCATGACCTACAGATATTTCTAAGCAAGTAATAAAAATAAAGAAATAAATCGTGCAATTCTGACCCTATAGAACAATATACCAACTTTTTTAGGATTTTAACAAAAAATGGGGCCGGGCGTTTTTCGTAGGGGCGGGCGGGGACGATCACCAACTCTTTTTTTTATGTGGCCTAACCCAGGCCAGGACGACAAGAACCCCTTGCGCGCCATCAAACCGTATAAGTTTTTTTACCGGCAAACTGTGCTATAATAAATTTGTAGTCACCACCGGGAATTATAGTAGGGTAAAATAGAGTAAAAATAGTGACTCCACCCATATAGCGAAACGACCTACGATGTAGCAATATGACCTACATCCATGTCGCGAAACGACTCCACCCATGTAGCGAAACGCCCTCCATGTAACGAAACGACCGTACCCATCATGTAGCGAAACGACTCCACCCATGTAGCGAAACGACATACCATGTAACGAAACGACCGCCACATGTAGCGAAACGACTGGTAGCGAACTGGCAATGTAGCGAAACGACAGTAAACCGTGAAAAGTCCACTTCTAGGGCAACTCTTAGCTGGCCAATTCCATTTGTAGCCAGTGGTCAAAAGGATATCGACACATGATGGGGTTTTTAAGTGTAAGTTGTGACTTGCGTGTCTCTGTCATTGCGAAGATTTAACTATTGTGCCTCTTATGTTGTAATTTCATGTTGGGAATCTCTGTTCTAGGTACTCGAGCAGCTGCATCAAGCAGGGTTTCAAATATTGTCAGCAGACACCAATCACACAGCATGCTCGTGCGTTTACCATTGGCGGCACTGATCTCACCAAACTTGCGCCCGGCGTTCGAGAACACATCGACAAGTATACAAAGATTTGCCAACCTGCCAACGTTCATGTATGCGATGGATCTGAGGCGGAGAGGAGCGCTATTATCAATATGTTAGTCAATGATGGTGTGTTAAGGCCAATTCCAAAATACCCAAAGAGGTGAGTTGATGATGTGACCATTACAAGAACTTTGCTGCTAAGAGTGGTACTGTGTTAAGCAAAGAGGAGCAGCTTAATGTTGTATTCATTTGATTGAAAGACTGGCAAATGGTTTCTGTCAAGAATAACTCTTATAGTTTTGTGTAGATTTATTTGCTGTTGATATTTGCTTGAAGTCTGCCAACTGGCTTGCTGTGATGATAGATCATTTACTGTTCTACCCATAGTTACCTGTGCCTGACCGATCCCGCAGATGTTGCACGAGTTGAGAGCAAGACCCTCATCTCCACTCCAAACAAGAGGGATACGATCCCGATCCCCAAGGAAGGTGTGAAAGGCACGGTTGGGTACTGGCTTGGACCTGACGACCTGCAGAATGCCCTCAATGACAGGTTTCCAGGGTGTATGAAAGGTAAGATGGAACTCATAAGCCCACAAACAGTTTGCACCCCGCAGAGAGAAAGCATGAGAAGCTGTGTGAATAATATAAAGAAGAACAGCAGATTTTGTCATTCCATCAGTCTTGGTGAATGTGATGATGTGGCTGCGACTTATGCGTTGTTCTCCTATTTTCAGGTCGGACCATGTATGCTATTCCCTTTAGCATGGGTCCTGTTGGATCACCCCTCTCAAAGATTGGAATCGAGCTTACAGATTCTCCGTACGTCGTCTCCAACATGTACATCATGACACGTGTTGGTAAACCAGTCCTTGATGCCCTTGGCGATGGCAAATTTGTCAAGTGTGTCCATTCGATTGGACAACCCCTGCCTATGGCAAGTAAGTAACCAAAACTATCTCAAGTCAAGTTTTTGAATGGATCTTGAATGTGAAGCACAGTAGCATCCCCCTTTCTCTGAATCTTCTCTGAAACCAGAACAAGATTATCTGACAATCCAAAACTGCTCTAGCCTCTGTACATGATATCGATATGCACTGGCAAGAGGCCTGGTCAGAATATTTGATGTCCCTGATAGAACTTGGAGATGGAGACTGACCTTTTGGCTCATCAGTTTCACATCCCTTTCAGAACCAGCTGTGAACGGTTGGCCATGCAACCCGGAGAAGGTGATGATAGCTCACATCCCTGCAAATGATGAGATCTGTTCGTTTGGCAGCGGTTACGGTGGAAACTCTCTGCTGGGCAAGAAATGCTTTGCTCTCCGCCTTGGAAGCATCATTGCCAAGAAAGAAGGCTGGTTGGCTGAACACATGTTGGTAAGTCAGAAGAGGTCAAGGTTAACTTGTCATGGTTAATTCTATGTTGCCTTTGACAGGACATTTTACTGCCTTGTACGAGTAATCCTCTTTAATAGTCTGCAGCATCAAGCCAATAAATGGTTTATTGCTTTTATCAATGAAGCTTCACCAGGATTAACGACTGATTCATTATCAATGAAGCTTTACCTGGATTAACGACCGATTCATTGTCAATGAATTCACGATGCACTTGTAAGCTATAGTGAATCTACAAGTGAAGGTTTCTTGGGAACCTCGTGGAAGGTTTGGAGGGTTTGCATGAGTGCCCCTGGGCAGATCGAGTGTTTTGATGTACCGTAGTTGTCAATGAGAAGGCTTTATAAAGGCCATATTTCGCTCTCCAGATTCTCGGTATCACAAATCCCAAAGGTGTGAAGAAGTATGTTGCTGCTGCCTTCCCAAGTGCTTGCGGTAAAACCAACCTGGCCATGATGACCCCCTCGTTACCTGGATACAAGATTGAATGTGTTGGTGACGACATTGCATGGATGAGATTTGACGAGCAAGGAGTACTGAGAGCCATCAACCCGGAGTTTGGTTTCTTTGGAGTCGCCCCAGGTACTTGTTCAAATAGGTCATCTAACTTTGGCTTGCCAGTTCAGGTTGTTTCATGGGCAGCCATAATGTACAAGTTGTTTGTGACAAGATTGCTCTTTTATAAATTTCTGTCGCATTTGCCCAGTATACCAGGCTGTTCACTTACTTCTGACCGAAAAGTGTCTTATTAAGCATAGAATTTGAAATTGGCTCTCATTTGTTTGATAATTCCTCATTTGACCTGTGATCAAGATAATCCCATGATGACCCTGCATATGTTGTGTAAGGAGAATAGTTTAGGTAGTAGTAGTTGACCAATGGTTGAACCTTGTGGTAATTGATCCAAATGTTTCTTTCAGGAACCAACCATAAGAGCAACCCCAACGCCATGTTGACTGTTAAAGAAGGAAACACCATCTTTACCAACGTTGCACAGACTAGTGATGGTGGTCTGTTTTGGGAGGGCCTGGAAAAGGAAGTTGATCTGGACAAGGTGTCCGTCACCTCATGGAAGGGGAAACCCTGGAAGAAAGGTGATAAAGAGCCGTCGTCTCATCCCAACTCAAGGTAGGTGTTCCAGCTCTGTAATCAGCTGACCTAAAGATCCCCCCAACCCAATCATTATTCTAACTCAGCTATTTAAACTTGCAGGTTCTGTACCCCAGCTGGCCAGTGCCCTGTCATCGACCCTGCCTGGGAGGATTCCCGAGGTGTCCCGATTGAAGCGATCATCTTTGGAGGCCGTCGCCCAGAGGGTGTACCGCTAGTCTACGAGGCGTTCGACTGGGCCCATGGTGTTCTCATAGGTGGTGCGATGAAATCTGAAGCAACGTTTGCAGCTGAGCATACAGGTATGTAGACCAGAAACTAATACATTTTCCCAGGCATTCATGAATTGAAAAATAAAAGAGGTGCAAATGTTCACATGATGATTTCACATGATGATTTCACATGATGATTTCACATGATGATTTCTGACAGTAACAACAATCTCTTTGTGCAGTGACTTCCAACGTGAAATAATCCTGTTCCTTTTCATTGTCAGTTGGTGGGAAAGACAGTGAGAACTGTTGCTACTCATGAATTTGGTCTAGGGAATTTTTTTCAAGCTATGTCCAGTGGTCAAACCGGTTATTTTATTGGAGGAAAGAACCTGGGTATTGTTGATATTTCATCAGTACGGTGCTACCATCATCATCATCATCATCATCAATGTCATCTTGGCCCTGACCTGGGCATCTGGTGATCAACTGATGGCTTTGGCTTGTTTGTGATGGCACGACATCTCGGGATTTTGTCCTGGGGAAATTCATACGAGTCTTGGTCTGACACGAAGGCCCACTGACCTGCTTCTATGATTTATGCATGATGTTGCTGGGGCTTTTCAGGAGCAAAAGGTGCTTGATGTTCAGTCTTGTCATTGTATGAATTTAAAATCCTGAGGTACAGTTGTGCATGTGGTGTGTTTGTGTTGGGGGAATGTCTCTTAATGCGACTGGTGCCATCAGCGCCCTTCATGGTGGGAACACTTATGCATGCAGGAATAGTTTCAGTTTTTTGAAGATCAGTGGCATAGTGGTGGGAGTGCCAGGCTCATAATCAAGAGGTTGCAAGCTTGTCTCTTGGAATGATCACCGTTTCATCTTGGTGTCCTTGAGCATGATACTTGTGCCCTAAATGTCTGCTACCTTTGTCTGTCAGATACGTTAAAACTAGCAAAAGGTCTTTTCTGTGATGTATACCAGTTCAATTCTCTCTATGATTCATTCTAATAGTTCATGTGATCTGTATTTGTTCCAAAGTTTACATAAAAGGTGCCACGTGAGTTGACAGCATCTTGAAAGATAGCCTTTCATGTATCTTGACAACTCTTCTCTGATCTTCAGGAAAGCAAGTGATGCACGATCCCTTTGCCATGAGGCCTTTCTTCGGTTACAACTTTGGCCACTACATGCAGCACTGGTTGAGCATGCAGGAGAAACCCAACTATAAGCTGCCCAAGATCTTCCATGTCAACTGGTTCAGGCGCGACACCGCGGGCAACTTCATCTGGCCTGGATTTGGAGAGAATTCGCGCGTGTTGGATTGGATTTTCCGACGCGTGAACGGAGAGGACTGTGCCGTGACGTCCCCGATTGGTTACCTGCCAAAGGACGGCTCCGTCAATACGTCGGGTCTCGGCAGCGTCGACATGAATGAGTTGTTCCGGCTGCCGAAGCAGTTCTGGCAGGAGGAGGTCAAGGAGATCGAGAATTATTTTGATGAACAGGTCAATCAGGATCTGCCGAAGGGTGTTCATGACCAGCTGAAGAAATTGGAAGAAAGGGTCAACCAGATGAAGTAATATCTTGAGGACGTTTTGTATTGGGGTAGGGTTATAAAACTAGAGGTTGTAGGTGAAATTTGATCTTGGGAGTTCTAAAACTAGCATGATTACTCGCAAGGATCGTCAACTGATTATGGAGGTAGAAATTTTAGCCCTGATCAAAACAAATTTCAATAGTGAAGCATAATTGAGAGATCAAATACAAGGCAAATTGTTCATCATAGTGTATTGTTGTAGTGAGACATTATTCGGCAAGTATAGTTTCTCCATGGAGATAGGTTTTAGAATGCTAATGCATGCATTCTTGATAACGACCAAATAGAATAGTCATGTTTAATCATACATGTGCAATGTACATGTGCATTCGTATCCATACGATACATTGGTAACAAATCGACTTCGTATTTTAATTTTCTTACCTGTTAATAAATGGAAACATTCAGGGTGATTGGTCTTGGTTGTGTTGTAACAGTGCCTTGATCTTATTATGTTTTAACAAGTGAATTTCAGGGAACATTTTTGAAGTGTGGTTTGTAATTTCTTGCGCTGAGGATTGTTTTCCAAGTCAGACACATGTTGTGCAGCATGTTCGAATGTGTTCATTTCTGATCCAATGTCACGCTCAATACAAACATGGCAGATTGGCAAAGTAACAGCTTCATGTGCAGTTTGTAAGCCACCTTGACAACAAACTGTTCAGATATGAAATCCCTGTGATTCCTATTGAACCCGGATTGGTAAGGTGCCTCAACCAAGTCGTAATACTTTATAATGTGCCATAGGTGTCTCAATTCAATTGCGCAGCTAACTGAGACTAGATTTTCCTGTCTTCGAGATACTTGTACGTGTATTAGAAAATAAAGCTTCCCAAGGCTATCGACGATAACAAAGCTGTCACAACGAAAATAATGGCTGTTGGGATTGAGTACTCTTTGGAAGGAAAAATATTTTTCAACTAAAAGAGGAATTCCTAAATCTCTGACTAAAACTGCTTCTAGAAATCTATTGTGTGAATGTGCTACATGTATAAACAAGATATTTGTTGCGTGATAAAAATGGTGTTGATTATTCAAGTGTATTTATGAGGAGGTTGGAGTAAATGTGGTAAGTGACCTGTAGTGGTTAGCAGTTCTCTGTTAAAGGTGACATGCATGCATGACAACCTCAGTAGCCAAGTTGGAGAACACGGCCGCCCGACCATCAAATGACCAACTGTACTTGAACCGTGATGATGACGTCCACTGACTGGTGTCACCTGGCTGCACAAAGAACAAGTTGAGTGACGAGACCTGTCACAGGGCGAGGTCACAAGAGCCCCTCTCGTCAATAAACTTGTTGTTTGTGCGGTCAATGGAGACCAGTTGCTGGTTGTCTATCATGTTTCAAGTGCAATTGGTTGTTCGAGTGTTATAATATGACCCCTGGGGGTTTATGCATGTACTTCAGTTGTCTTTCCTGTCTAAAACTTGAGACGAAAAAGATTTCTCAAAATTAAAATTTTGTCTAGGCCTACATTATATAAACTCAAATCAACTCAGACTAAACCAACGCACTGTTACTTGCCAGAAAAGATGATCAGTGTTAGGATTATGAAATGATTTGTAATCTATTTATGAGTAATAAAGAGCTTGTAAATACATATAGTTAAAATAATAGTCGTTGTTGATTTGATACGATTACAGCTAGCTGTCTACTCATGGTCAAGTGCGCCCCCTATCCATTGCGTGGATGAATCAGCAAAGTTGAATGCTGGCTGTGGCCCCGGGGGCGAGGGTTTTTTACAGGTAGGTTCGCACCATTGTGTACATTGACAGCCAATCAGAGCCAAGTAACTTCGCCTAACGTCATCAAGTAAGAAACGCACGTGTTGTTAGTCGGTAAACAAGATCAGCGATGCACATTGACAAATGGTGCAAGGGACCCAAAAAATTATGCACTTCTTGTTTTGATTGCTTTTTTTCATTTACTTTTAATAATAAACTTCTCTTCGGAAATTTGGTCTTTCTGTGATATTTATCAAATGTACGCAATGGTACAAACCTACCTCATTACCGCGCTGACCAAAGGAATCTGGCTGGATTGCTGGACACCTGCCTACCTGGGACAATCACAGCCCAGTCCAACACTAGCATCTGAGGTGAAGACAGGCACAACCTGGCTCCAAGTGATCAGAGACCAGCCTAGGACAATCACAGCCCAGTCCACCACCAGCTTCAGAGGTGAAGACAGGCACAGCCTGGCTCCAAGTGATCAGAGACCAGCCTGGGACAATCACAGCCCAGTCCACCACCAGCTTCAGAGGTGAAGACAGGAACCATCTGGCTCCAAGTGATCAGAGACCAGCCTGGGACAATCACAGCCCAGTCCACCACCAGCTTCAGAGGTGAAGACAGGAACCATCTGGCTCCAAGTGATCAGAGACCAGCCTGGGACAATCAGAGCCCAGTCCACCACCAGCTTCAGAGGTGAAGACAGGCACAACCTGGCTCCAAGTGATCAGAGACCAGCCTGGGACAATCACAGCCCAGTCCACCACCAGCTTCAGAGGTGAAGACAGGCACAACCTGGCTCCAAGTGATCAGAGACCAGCCTGGGACAATCACAGCCCAGTCCACCACCAGCTTCAGAGGTGAAGACAGGCACAGCCTGGCTCCAAGTGATCAGAGACCAGCCTGGGACAATCACAGCCCAGTCTACCACCAGCTTCAGAGGTGAAGACAGGAACCATCTGGCTCCAAGTGATCAGAGACCAGCCTGGGACAATCACAGCCCAGTCCACCACCAGCTTCAGAGGTGAAGACAGGAACCATCTGGCTCCAAGTGATCAGAGACCAGCCTGGGACAATCACAGCCCAGTCCACCACCAGCTTCAGAGGTGAAGACAGGCACAGCCTGGCTCCAAGTGACCAGAGACCAGCTTGGGACAATCACAGCCCAGTCCACCACCAGCTTCAGAGGTGAAGACAGGAACCATCTGGCTCCAAGTGATCAGAGACCAGCCTGGGACAATCACAGCCCAGTCCACCACCAGCTTCAGAGGTGAAGACAGGCACAGCCTGGCTCCAAGTGACCAGAGACCAGCTTGGGACAATCACAGCCCAGTCCACCACCAGCTTCAGAGGTGAAGACAGGAACCATCTGGCTCCAAGTGATCAGAGACCAGCCTGGGACAATCACAGCCCAGTCCACCACCACAGAGACCAGCCTGGGACAATCACAGCCCAGTCCACCACCAGCTTCAGAGGTGAAGACAGGCACAACCTGGCTCCAAGTGACCAGAGACCAGCCTGGGACAATCACAGCTCAGTCCACCACTGGCACCCGAGGTGAAGTAAGGAACCATCTTGACCAGACTGAGAGACCTGCCTGCCTAGGGCAATCGGAGCTGTCAACCACATCCCAACTGAAGACGGGTACAATCTGGCTCCAATTCACCAGACAGAGCAAGCCAGGGACAATCAGAGCCATGCCAGGCCATGTCTTTGGAATGCCACCACTTTGTCCAAGACGGGAAGACAGGTAGGGAAACTGGCTTGATGCCATTGATCAGCAATCCAGGCCAAAATGCTTACAAAACTGGGTCTTGATAAGGTTGGACCTCCTAAATATTGCTGAAATCTGCAAAAACAAGGCACTGGGCTGTAGGACTGAAAGCCAAACAACCATGACTGATATCATCCAACTGGCTGAAAACAATCATCTAGGTATACTGTAAATGATAACTCGTCACAAATAGAATTCCTTTGTAAATATTTTTTTGTACAATTATTACAGCTTATTTGTTTTCTTCCTCAGCCTCTCTTGCTTTCTTTAATCGGAGACCATTCAGTTTCTTGTGTGCTCGCGCCTGGCGGATTGTGTTGAAGGCGGAGAATTTCTTCTCCTCATCGGTCACCTTGCGTGCACGCTCCTTCTTGGTCACTTGGTTAACAGGCATCACTTCTCCTGACAGCTGGGTGGCCATCTTCAGCTCTTCAGCCTGGAACAGAAACACAGAGAAATGAAGGTCAAAACTGACGTATGGGATATTGGAATTGGCAGGCTGGCTTGAGTCACTCTCTGCTCAAAATGGTCACCACTATTTCATTGTATAGAGCCAGAATACGCCATTTGCAAACTCTTTTACTCTCTCACAAGTGAAGTGCTACCTCTCTAAGTCCAAGGATACTTCTGTAAAGGCACAAACCGGTCAAAACTTAACGACTGATGTCAACAGCCAATTCATGAATTTTAGAGATGTTACGCCACAAGTTGTCAAGTGCGAGCACATACAAGCTTAGCGTCGAGTTTCTAATAGCAGGATACTTACAGAAGCATCACCCTTCTTCGGCTTGCTCAACTTCTTGGGGAAGAGGATGAGTTTGGACTTGTATTCTTTCAGTCGCTGCACGTTCTGTTGAAGCGACTCCACCGACATGTTCCTCCTCCTGAAGTCAAATGCGATACCGATGGTGCGGGCATACTTCTTGGAGATACCAGCGGCCTAGTGAAACAAAAGAACAAATCATTAGAGATCGTACTTATCCAAGGACTGACATGCCACTTAGTAGAACTGTGAAGAATGGTGCCAACACTGAGATCAAGTCATCACAGTTACTTAGCCACCTGTTCAGAACGGCACATGAAAATATCCTCCACATTATGCCAACAACTTTTTCACCTTGCCGACAGCCACAAGGCCACAAGGACCACTTCAGAATTTTGTATCTACTGAAGTTCATATATGAACATATTTACCTTCAACTCATCGAGGGAGAATCCACGTCCAGTGCGGACTCGGGTGTTGTACCTGAAGGTGGGGCACCTGACAACTGGTCGGAGTGGACCACCCACTGGTCTTGGCATGATTGCACGTGCCTTCTTTTGTCGGTTATCATGACGCCTCTTCTTCCTCATGGGCTGGTTGAACCAGCACCGCACGTATTTTTGCCATTCCTTGTGGAAATGCCCATTGGGCACCATGTTATTTCTTTTGGGGGCCATCGTGGCTGAAAAAGAGGTTGCACACTATAGATAAGGTGAAACTAAAGAGACCAATTGACTTAACCGAGGGAGTCTCAACGACTCGACGTCATCGGAGAGACTCGAGGACACTGTCAGTGCCACTGGTCACCGACTGCACTGGACAGAGGACCTTACCAGCCCACTCGGCCCGGGGCTGCTGGGCACAGCCACAGGAGAGGAAGGTGAACCCTCTCTTTAGACTCTGTTGCAACACAGAGCGACTTACATCATTTTTGCACCGATTTTTTATTGTACTGTACATCTGCACACATTCATACAGCAGTAGTGCACTTTGTATACATATGCGGAGAACACGATTCTTCAGAGCCGACACCTGCTTTTTCCACCAACTGTCAACGCTGTTCTATGCCACCACCACTTGAACTAATGACGGTCCCCGCTCTAATATTTATTTGGCATTGTATTCACATTATTTTCGATGGCGGATTTATTGCCACCGATCGAATATATGAGGATTTAAAAACATAATTCATCCTTCTACCTGAAAGTTATGGCCGACGAGTGAAAAAGGAAGTATCAGCCGAAATGCATTGTGGGAATTCCGCGAAACTGGAATTGGTATCAGCAATTAACACTAGATGTCACTAGCTGGTTAAACACTTAAAATTATTACATCCTGAGGAGTCACAGCAGACCTTCAACACTGTCAAAACGTATCAGTTACCCGTATGGAAAATACGTATGTCGCATGCGGGTAACTGATACTTAAGTCAGATATAAAATGGCTTCGTGCGCAATTTGTGAACAGCTCAATAGATAGGTGGCAATAAAAACGCCTCTTATTTCCACAAGCTAAAGCATCTTCAACGAAATCTACAATATTTCTCAAACCAGATGGAAATATGATAGATGACTCAATTTAGCTGCAAATGCAAGTTAAATCGTACAATATCATACGTACTGCTTCCCATGTGGAATACAGTTCTTGCGTTTAAACTTTTGCGCTCGTCAAAGCACTTGTCGTCAAAACAACACAACGCAAAATCGATAGGGATACGTTACGGGCAGGATATTTGACGGTGCTCGGGCCCTATCGGAGAAGCGAACATGACTTAATTTTACACGAATCGCCACAGTCACCGAGGGGCAAGGGACCGTCGTACTATACAACAGTCAGACCTAGGCCTATATCGAAACTGTTTTCGCTTACACCAGGAGCATATTTATCGCTAGACCCCAATGCACTGGCTAAAACGTATCGAAAGGACGCGGTTGGGGATGCTTCCCAATGTCAAACAGCTGTGTGAGTTCACTTGAGCTTGCACTTTACATATTACATAGTATAAAACTAAAATATGTATATATATATACGTATATTACCGTCATCAGATGCGCATCCGATATGCCACGAGATCCTTCACCGTCAATTCCTTTACCGTCATCGGATGCGCATCCGATATGCCACGAGGTACTTCACCGTCAGTTGGTAAATTTCGCGGATATTTCGGTGCCACCGACTAATTTAATTTGGCGAATAAGATTCTCACTAAGCCATCCAGTGAGATACTTGGTTGTCTTATTCTAAGTGTCAGTTCCGTCAGTTTGGGAATTATAAATTCGCGACCTGGGCTCCGTTACACCAATGGGTTAACTCTGATGGTTCAGAATGACCATCGGAGAATACATACCGATGTAAATAAGAGTACTCTAAGTCAATATATCTATATACGATGTAAATATCGATCGATATTTCACAGCAGATGTGAGCACTCGTCATGTACGTCAGTGGTAGAGGGATATAGACCCGGGATATAGATCAGAAAAACTTTTCTGAAGGAGCTGAACGTTAGGACACGGCATTCAGACGTGACCTTTCAATTAGTTGAACGCCTTCAATACAATATGCGGGGAAACCCGGCAGTTTCATCCATTGTTGGCCAGCATTCACCTCCTCCGTTTTCGTGACACAGATAGCCATATCGCACGTGCCTCACTGAAGGTCACATCATCAAGGAAGTAAGGGAATTACAGATTTCTCGGTGATTTTCGTGTTTTCTCATGAATTGGACGGATATCCGTCAGATAGCTGGTCAAATATGGAGCCATCTCAAGTCACAGGTAAGCACTGATCAGTATTTTTGAAGGATAGGTCTCCCGACTGACTGATTTATTGAGATTTATCATTCAGCGATCCTCACTCGGGTACCTCCACCATGTCAGTGTTGTGTTCTATATATAGCTCAGCGCGGGAAGGTTGAATGCGGTGAAGGCTCTGGTTGCCTGCTGATCTCCCGCAATACCGGTGCTGTGCGTCTCCGTCCTTCACTGATGATATTGATTACATGCTTTGCAGTTCAGATATTGACATTTTGTCTGACCATTCATTTCATCTACGAGAAAATAAACATTGATTTTGCTCTCGAAATGGTGTTACGACCGTAAAATATGATATATTGCAGTGTTCATATACAAAGCTCGGCGGATATATTCAATAAGTCCATTTTTTATACCTTGACCAGTTTTCACTAACTGCATGTCACAATACAGATCCGCTCTATCTGCTCTGATCAAATATATTCTGTCGAATCAATGGAAGTGGACGCCGCCTGAGCTGCATCCTCGTATAACGAGTGGTTTTCCAAGCACCCGCCTCTCGCTGTTATGATGACGTAGGAGTGAAAACCCCTGAATCTCAGGCTGCCTGAGCGGCTGAGGGTGGGGTTGGACGTGGTTGCCGTGATTGTCGACGTTAGTTTGTCTTTAGTGTCAGTGGTTTGCAGTGTCGCATTATCGTGTTCTGTCTATTCTCGTAAGTACTAGATAATTCAGTCTTTCCTGCTTTTTTTCTTGCTGTTTTACCGTAGTTATCACATACAGTACAACCTCTCTAATGCGGACACCCATGTGACCGGGCGTTGGTGTCCGTAATGTATAGAGGAGTCCTTTATAGGGAGGTTATGCCATTATTGTCCAAAAGGTGTAGTCATGTTTATGAACACGGGAGTCGTGAAGCCTGCATATTCCATATTCCATTTAGTTTGTCAAAAAAATGGATTCATGTGTAATGTGTATGAACATGGGGGTCGTGAAGCTTACATATTACATATTCCATTTAGTTATTAAGATATTAACTACTTCAAATAATTTGATGCCATATATATATATGTTTATTCGTACTTTCAAATTGAAACGTACAGTTACAATTGCAAATGATTGTGCAGAAAGGAATACAGAGTTGGGTGCAAGTGCAGAAATACATCAACAATCTGTATGTATAAAGTATAAATGTTAACCCGGACTGTAAACACCAACATACTAAACATATACCGTACTGTTAGATCAACCGGTACTCTAAGATCACCCAGTACACAAAAACGTTATCAATATGTTAATCTCCTCTATTGTCAAAATCTGACCCCCTGTCTCCCTCATTCGGCATACGCATCACATCATCGGCATACGCACATACGCCACAAAATATGTTGCCAACATGGCAGCCAATTCCGTCAGTTTTTAGACTGTTGATAAGCTCTAAGTTTTATATGCGAACTTGAAATTAGTTAATTGGTATTTCTAGTGGAGGTAATATTAAATTGCCAACATTGATATATGCAGGTTGTGTTTTAAATTTATTTAAAGATCACTCAAGACTCATCTTTTTATTGAAGCTTTTGGGTAATTGTTTTATTTCATCTTTTATGCATGTACAAAATGGTTTATCTCTGTAAAGCGCCGCTGACAATTTATTTTTAAGCGGCGCTATATATATTTTTTATTATTTTTATTATTTATTATCAATAGACTGCAATTAATGTTACAATATACAGTAGCTTGGCAATGTGATGCACAGTGAAGATAATTAAACAATACACTCTGTTTAAATTAGGAGAGCAACAATTAAAATTAATAATTAAAACAGAATGAATTGGCCAAAAGGTGTAGTCATGCTTATGAACACGGGAGTCGTGAAGCGTGAATATTCCATATTCCATTTAATTTGTCAAAAAAATGGATTCATGCGTAATGTGTATTAACATGGGGGTCGTAAAGCTTACATATTACTTATTCCATTTAGTTGAATAGATATTAACTACTTCAAATAATTTGTTTACTGTCCGTAATTGTGAGGTGATTGGACCAAAAAATCACCATGGCCGTGTCCGCAATTCGGAGTAGAGAGGTGTCCGCCCTACCAAGGTTTTGGTTAAAGCAAATGACTTAGAAAAAAAAAGGGGACTGAACGAACATGCCCGTAATGTGGAGGTGTCCGCCTGGCAGAGGTGTCCGCCTGGTAGAGGTGTCCGCCTGGCAGAGGTGTCCGCCTGGCAGAGGTGTCCGCTTGGCAGAGGTGTCCGCTTGACAGAGGTGTCCGCCTGGCAGAGGTGTCCGCCTGGCAGAGGTGTCCGCCTGGCAGAGGTGTCCGCCTGGCAGAGGTGTCCGCTTGGCAGAGGTGTCCGCCTGGCAGAGGTGTCCGCCTGGCAGAGGTGTCCGCCTGGCAGAGGTGTCCGCTTGGCAGAGGTGTCCACAGGGGGAGGTTCTACTGTCTTGCACTGGCACTCTCTATTTACATCAAATCAGTTTTAGCTTTATTTCGAAATGTGGCTTAATGACTATCCACTTTAAAGGTCTACTCCGTTTGTCCAAACACTATTTTCAAGCAAAATCGCGTTCAGTGGAAACCTACTCATGTGACAAACACCTTCGGCGCGTCAAATAGCAAACCGCGTCGTAAAACACAACAGTGGAGAAAGGCCATAGATTGATTGATTGAATATTGAACATGCCTACAGTGCTGCCTTCAGCAGAAAAAGGGTACGGCCCTAGCTAGCTTTTGCAAAATTTAGTTCAGAACGGGTGAACCGTTGCCATCACAACAATATCGGAGAATGATCGGAGTTTTCAGAGGCCACGAGAAAATTAGATTTTGTCTTCACCGGAGACTGGTAGTCATCGTGGAGCTGATCCCGGTACGACGCCGGATGAGTGGTATTGGTCCCGGAATGGTGCCTGATGAGTGGTGTTTATCTAAGTGTTCCTCCAGTGGCTTCAAATGTTGTCCAGGTCTATGGGGGACGTGAGCGATGACGAATATTCATCATTTGTTGATTAATTATGGTGAATTAACCGCAATAACATTTGTCATCAGGATTAATGGTAAAGTGACTTCCCCAAATCAACATTTGTTGCATACACCTCCACACGTTGATCGATCCTCTCTGAGGCCATATCTCTAAGAGGGTTGGATAACCCATCCTCAGCGATACCACCTCGTGCTTGGAGCTACAATTGCTGTACGGTTTGACGGGCAATGACGCTGTGAGATTGTGGATGATTGAAGCCAGGAAAGTGAGATGTTGTCTCTCAAAAGGTCATTGTTTCTCAAAAGGTCAGAAACGTCCATACAAGAGAGAGGAGACAGAAGGATCATTCTGTAATCCGGTAATCATCTTTCAGTCCTCAATCGTTATTTTGTTACCCTTGTGCCACATATGAGAACTTTTTGTCGATGATTATAGGCATTGCGTATTTGTAGCTGGGGAACAGTTAGGCAGACGGCCAAGTACAGTCGAGAACTATAGCACTGATGTACAAATGTATATGCTAATATTCTATGATTAAGTAGAGACACATATCATCGATTTCATCCAATTTAATCTGGCCCACCCGCCCAATCCAATTGTCTGCCTTTGATAACATAAAGGCAATCGTGTACATTGTATACAACCTGCAGAATCAAATTACCAACATTCTACGTAAAATGTCATCCTTCGTGTCAGGCGATGTCGCCGGCAAAGAAGATTCCATGCCTCCTACGCATTGCTCCTTGAAACGGAAGACGGCTCCGGATATAGACGATCTGTTTGATAACTCTCGCTCTTTAAGATATCGCAAAATTGAATATGTTTACAAGTGGGATGGGATCTGCCTTTGCCTCCTATCCTCTTAACGAAACAGAGAAAATCTCTTTTACGGGAGAATGTGTTCGCGTTTGTATAGTTTTTTAGGTATGCCTGATGAACTGTTGAAACGACCAAGCCCTCGTAGCTCAAGAATGTCCTTATTCGTAGTTAAAAATCATAATAGGACAGTCCAGCATCTTGTCACGCACGGTTAAGAAGTCAAGTCATCGATTGGAACCTGAGCCCATTTTCACGGTTCTAATTAGTAGGACCGACACTCAGGTGGCCTCAATGGCAAATGAGAGGGCAATCTTTTCAATTGGAAATCCGTTAAAGACTCGGAGAGTTTCCATATGAAAGGTTCACGTATTTTCATTTTAGCCCCGACTGGAATAACTGACGATGGCCAATTTGCCGACTTGGTAAAGTGTGGTACAATTTTCTTAGAAATACGCAGCACCTCTTACACCGGAGCAGCAAAACATTTCATTTTTTCCTGCTAAAGAGAAATCGTTTGCACTTATTAATGGAACAACCCCTCGATGGAGCTCATAGGTGCAATCTTATTGGCAGTCTTAACATTCGAGTATCTGCTGGGTAAGGTGCGTCATTAATTGGTATCTGAACCCAGTATTCATACCGCTGATAAGGACCCTCGACCTCCATGGCTAAGTGTCACACCTAATCAGATACTGGATTGACACTCTTCAAACTAAAGTAATGATTTGAGTCTGCCAGAGTTTCGTGATACACTATCAGTAACCATCGACGATCGTTGCCTACATTTTGCAGTAGACTGACGTCATCCATGAAGTCTCATTAGGACTCATTATAAAAGCAAAATACTTCTGATTTTTCTCGGCAGACGTCTTGAGAGGCTACGGTTGTAATACCATCCAAAAACACTAGTTTGGATTTTTCTCCAGAGTCGTAGAGCCTTTTCTGAACTCCCACGTGAAATCGATTTTGAGAAATAAGAAGGGGATGTCAATTCATTGAAGGATCGGCTGCTGTTAATCTCCAGTGATAACACGTGACGTCATCCGACCTATCCCTTGCGTAGCTGTAGAGGACAGATTAGGCCTGTCGTCTGCTCGTCTAATAACTCTGCCATTGGTCCGCATCACTAGTCCTCAAGAATGTGCTAATAAGACATGATTTATTTCCCAATGAATGAATGCTGAAATAAAAATAACCCATTACAAGACGAATCAGCCTCGGAACACGCTAACCATGTTATTAATTAACCGGATGGTTTTGTAGCAATGAAAAGAAACGGACTGCTGACGGAAGGAAATCGGAAATGGATTTACAAACGGTAATGTAGCGCTCTTCATTGGCAACGGCAGCGGCATGACTGATTATTCAATCTGATCAAGGATCAATGTTGCTTTCGATGTACCGCCGGCTGTCCAATTCATCTCCTCCATCATAGGCTACGAAGGAGAAAGAACGATTTTATCTTATCTCCTACATCGGAGAATGATTTGAGCCATCCTGAGCTTCAGGGCCTTTCACTCGATACTACAGTAATGTAATGCATGAGTTTACGTATTTGAGGTCTTTAGGCCCCGATAGGTGGCCAGTGTGTCGCCACCAGTTCTCAGCTACGGGACAGACTCAGTAATATAATGCATAAGTCGACATGCGGCAGACTATTAGCTCTGTAAACTGAGTTGACAACAACAAGCAGTCCTCATGCCAAACTAAGGCACTTCCGACTCCGACCGTCACACGATCCACTATTTCCGCCGTCTCCAAGCCTCGCCATTAGTAGCCGTTGCCAAGTCAGTGATCGACTGACACAGTTTCGACCGTTTCCTCAGCGATTTCCGGCGCTAATTGTGACGGAAGCTTGATCTTGGCAATCTTAAACCGGCCGTCAGACTGAACAAGCACCGGACTCATTTTAATGAGCTAAGTTGTGCTCATGGGGCCAATGGAAGAAATCTCGTCGTAATGCATACGCGCATATACAGGCCTATGCATGAGGGTACACCCTGGCCTGGTACATGTAAAATGTCATTCTACACGCGAATCGTTTTGACTATCACCTGTCAAAATCGCTACTTGATGCCATGCCTTGAGGCAGGTGTACAGACATACGTCCTAATCATTCCTAGGGGTCTCTTTATCATATCCATAATTCGCTGGAATAGCAAACAAGGGGGACTGTTTCGTCCACTTTTTCTCTGGAGTATCTCGTCAGTAATCTAACCCTACCCAGTTTTCCTATAGAAAATGTGTCTTGAGGACCTTATGTTTGTACACTTTCGCCGGATGGTAAGTTGGTCATGCCCTGACTTTACTCCGATGAAGTGGCGCAGTGTTCTCTTTTTTATGATAATCATAAGGTTCATCCATGTGTTTTTCTTTTATCTAATCATGTATGTTCGCATTTGGTACACCTATCCTTCGCAAACAAATGCCTTTGGTTGATTTCTTGTAAAGATCGCAATATTTCCTCTTTTTTCCGAGAAAAGCTGACTTCTTCAAGTTGCACCCTAAATTTGCGTTGTTAACAATCCAGTTTTTGTCATATGAACTTTTTGAGGGTTCAAATGTCTGTTCATTTTCCGGTCTTTATACTCTCTGAATTGGTTTTTTCAGCCGAGACATGAGATCATGGGAAAATCACATTTGTCAATTGAATGTTTGGGTACTAATTGACAAAAACATGTCGAGATGGAAATAATAATGAGATCATGTTGTATAATGGAGACATTTCTGTGGCGATACCATTTGATTTGATTGACGTAATTATCAATGTATGGGCGTTATTACAGCACCTCGGTATAAGGTACTCATGGCTCTGCTTTAATAATTCATAGCGCCGTAGCTTTTTGTCCTAATTTGGTCATACATATATTCGATTCCGTCTGGTTTTGGTGGGATGTCTCACCATTTCGCACCGGCGTCAGTTCAGAGCGAGAGTTTCACATTCAGGGACGTGTTCTAATTGCAGTTCGTTATTTCTTTGGTAAGTCACGCAACTATCTTCTTTTAACTCGCTATACATACGAAACTCTGATTTTGAGAGAGCTCGTATCGACCGACTGCATAAGTTAGAGATCTTTGCTCTCACACTATAACTCTCCAAATCAACCGAAAGCTTCTGCTATCCCGAATTTCCACATTACTAGAGAACACTGGTAATATAGAAAGTTCATTGATTTTCCACGAGCACTGATGGATTCCGCAAAGGTGATCGATGTCGTCACTGGTGTGGTCTGCTTATCTGATCGATTTCGCGAGATAGTTTCTGCAAATGGATCATTGACGTTTGAAGTGGGACTTAATCAATGTCTTTGTCTGAGAAAGATATGCCCTGACACTGATTGAGAGCCTCGTTATCGTAACAGAAGATATATCACGGATGGCGATGTTTGGTTAAGGAATTGATGCCGAACTAGAGGTAATGTCTCATCAAACACCGCGAGGGACTGAAATGCTGGCTAAAACCGAGGCGACAGCCGATGTTTTAAGCTATACCCATGTGAGCTGTATACCTGAGTGATGTCGGTGATAGGTCACTGTCTGATTGCTCAACAAATCGCGGGAAGAGTGTACAACATCCTCACTCGATGGCGATCACCGGCGGTCAGATATTGATCGCAGATTGATTCTTTCCCCAAAGATTCATCAACGGACCAATTGGATTCAGCCGAAAACAATAGTCCATGATTCAAGCAGAGCTCAATACTCGGCGAACACCAGCATCCCTAGGGAGGTGTTCCCACCATGATGCAGATTCCTTGGCTCTGCCAAAATCGCTGGAAAATCACATCAATCAGTCCCACACCATCATCGCAATTTTGCCCCGGCCCAATCTGATTCGGGACATGCAGTCCTGTTTTCCAATAATTTGTGAGCCCGCACTAATTGGATCGCCAGGCAAGGAAGAAGCTCGACCGATAGCTCGCTTTTGTGTTTCATTCTGTGTTACTACAGCTTCGTTTCGTCTTCCTGACTGCTCTCACGCTTTCCTTATACATTGCATAACATCCAGTTATTCTGATTCCCGCGCCGTGAAAAAATGAAACTGCATCACTCAATCAAAGCCAGAGAAGAATTATACTGGCGCGCTGGCCATCGTCATTGTCATGTTCGTACAATGCAAAGACCTCCCACGCTTTCCTTCTGATGTCCTCCCAACTTTAGCGATAAGCAATATTTTGGCGGATGACATGTATTATTGGTTTTTGATGACATGAATGTATCTATCGACTATCGCTCGTAACCTCCCGGAGAGACTCCATCAAATATCATCAAAGGTCACTGGTTGCCTTTTTTGCTTCAGATGCCAAGTGTCGCTTTTGAGTCATTCTTGCTCAGTTGTTGTAAAGAGCATAATTTCTGGCGGATGCTTCGTATTTGTGTAGGCCAAGACCTACATCCATCATGATGGATGCTATCCCTCGCAACCACACAGAAGCGACCATAGAGCGTTGTTTTCCTTTTTTGTGTGAGAAGAGTACAGTACAGTTGAACCCCGGTCGGCGACCACCCCGCTATGACGACCAAGAATCGCTGGTCCTGAATGGTTTCCTCTCTAATTATCATTACAAGGTCCCCGGTGACACGGCCAACTTTTTGAATTTTGAACTTATGAAGAAATTCAACTCAAAAAATTTCAATTCAAATCAAATTCAATTCAATTTCCACACCAGAATCACTCATGAAGTACTTTGTAATTCCATACTCCGTCGCAGTGATATTTCTGTTTGGCCAATTGAGCTTTCATGTTCGGCTTGTAAATTTGTATCAAATGATAGTGATCATAGCAGGGATTGCCTCCAGGCCGTAAAGCTCAGATGATAAACAATTCAAGCCTAGATATGTGTATCTAACTTCAGGGCAAGCAGCTATCTTATGTACTTTTCTCATGAATATCTTCTCAAACACTTTGATCGAGCCAACGGGAAGAACAAGCAGGGAGGTTTAATGGAAGTCTTCTGTTAAAGGAAGTACGAGTATAAGGCCGCGGTGGTACGCGTGCGCCACGATATTGGGAATCTATAACAGGGGTGGTTGCGACCACAGAGAATTTTGCACTGTAATCAGTTACAATTACACATCCCTTCTCATGGAAAGGGGCATGGCACATCTGTGTCCCAGAAAAAGCCGGAAAACTAAGGCTGTTTATTTCTATCAAAGCAGCATCGCACCCGAGATCACTGAGTGGAACTTTTGCCTGCAGAAGCCCATGGGGCTTCAAAAACATTCCATGTACACGGATAATACCGTATTATATTAGCAAGACTAATAATGTGTCATGATAATTCATACTTCTTGAGGCTTTTTTGCAGGTAAGCCGTTAATCAAGCACACCATTTTGATTGCTTGGTAATGCGTAATAGCCGATTCGTTCCCTGTGGTATGCACGAATGAGATTTCAATTGTAAAGCGCTTATCGAAAGCAAGCATGGTCGATTGAGATATGTTGAACGTCTTTCTATCGTTGTAGGTGACATCTTGGTTTGGAGGCGGCCGAAGCGATATGAGTTGGGGATACGGCGACTCGAATGGTATGTATATAGACTCATTTCATCGCCTCTAATTACGGGAGAAAACAATGTTCATGCTGGCAGATGTTGCGACGAGTTGCTCCTTTCCCGCCACAATTGGCGGGAGCGGAGTGATTGATTTGATTGATTTTGATGTATAGACAGCCAGGCTGAGCACCACCATACCGCACTTTGTGGTGCCAGTGTCGCAAGCCAGTGTCGCAAGCCAGTGTCGCAAGCCAGTGTCGCAAGCCAGTGTCGCAAGCCAGTGTCGCAAGCCAGTGTCGCAAGCCAGTGTCGCAAGCCAGTGTCGCAAGCGTATAGCAAGGGCTTGCGAATTTCAGGTGGGGCTAGGGTTTCATCCGTTCCTCTGTTGCAGTTTGTTTATGACAAGTTGGTTTGAAGAAGACGGTTCTTCATTTGACTGAGTCAGAATCCGCAATCTTTCGTCAGGAACAAAGGAGTGGCCTGGGTACTCGGAGAGGTACATACATGTAGTTTGGATAGAAGCCAACTCGTTAACCCATTTCAATGCTTTTCCATCCAGGTTCGGCCACATGGCATCATAACTACCCACATGCTGCTGGTTCTCATCAATCGCCTGTGAACATCCAGACAGGCGACGCTGAATGTGATCAACATCTCCTGCCGCTGAAACCGCAATATTTCCATTCCGAGTGCACCACCCTGGTCAACACAGGCAATGGAGTGCAGGTCCGTGCTGACAGTCAAGCACCAAGTAAGCGTGTGACTGTTGGCAAACTTGTTAGCCTCATCGTAGGAGAGTAGGCCTACTAGCTGGGAAATCTAGGATCGTACCTGTCTCGATCTACATGTATATCACACCTGATCGCTGATGTATTAAATACGTCAGCGATAGATCAACTGGATGGGTGGCTTACTCATTCCGTTTACTGGTAACTTCAAGTGATAGTCTTGGTGGAAATTGGACAGTTTTGGCGGGACTTTGACAGGCACCTTACAAGTGCATTTGCCTCCTTCTTTCGAACTTCTAATCAGTCGCTCCATTCTCTATCAGATTACAGAATGGGAGACACTGAATACAGGCTTGCCCAGTTCCACTTCCACTGGGGTGCCACCAGCAACGAAGGCTCGGAACATACCGTGAACGGACGTCCGTATTCAGCTGAAGTAAGCGAAATCCTATTTTTGAGCCTATATCCACATCAGCGTTTTATGCTGCACGTATCACGTATGATACCTTTGTTTGTTAGACTACCGAGGCAGTTTATTAGTCATCTATTACAACTCCCGAATCATCCTAAGGAACGAGGCCATTCACTGTCCAGAGGGCACTGTTGATGGGTATTAGATATAGGCCTGTCAGTAGAGGCCCGTGAGGACGTGGTGCTCAGCTGATATACATGTACATGTATCTTAGCGGGTGCACAGTTTTAGATTAAAGTTAGTTCGCATTGAGCCCTACATCAATGTCCAGTTTGTACATGTAGTTCTGGGAGGAAAATGAAAGAAAGTCAAATATATAACGCTAGTAACGCTCGTTTCAGCTGCATTTGGTTCATTACAATTCAACGAAATACAAAACTGCCGCTGAGGCCCTAGATAAACCAGATGGACTGGCTGTGATAGGTGTATTCATTAAGGTAGGATATGTTATTTAACACCATTTGGAGGACAGATCAAAAGGTTAAAGGAGCAGCTCGATTACAACATGTGTGCCACAAAATCAATGCCACCTCCACCCGGAATTCGACCGTTAGATCGTTCTTAGCACTTGATGCCCAAGAGTTAACTCTATTTCTGGAGCCAGCTCAACACCAGAAAAACCCGACCAACGCCGTCCGATAGAGGCCGCCAGTGTAATCAGTCACGTGCCGCCATTGACGAATCAGCTCGCAGCAATCAATCACAATGGCAGCCTCAACGAGACGGGGTGTATTCAGAGAATTACCTTCTGTGTGAGGACACCTTTGAGAGAGGACAGCATTATTTGGTCCCTTGGTCTAAATTGATATCGTATTATACCGCGGAGACACAATGTACCTCAAAAGTACGGCTCGCAGTATGTTTTGGCTAAACGATCGTACGTCTTGTGTTCGAGGACACAGGTGATCATAATCAGGACACCTCTTTATTTAGGACAGCGTCCCTGATGTCCTTGTTTGTATGCTCCCACCTGATATGACTGTTCACCAGAGGATCTAACAAATTTGCAATCAAATTACTGGAATGCCTACATCAATTTCAAACCTGGATGCCAACAAGACCAACCTCCACCCCACCCCACCCCCACCCCACCCCCACCCCCAAGGTAGGAGAGGCCAAGACCACAGTACACCCCCCACAAAATGCCCAACTTTTTTACATTAGACAATTAGATATAGGAAAGCTACCATCAGTAATAAACTTTGGGTGCAGGGAAACTGGACTCATGCAGTCATGATTAGCATGATCATCAAGTGAAAAATGAATTTTCAAACTTCATTTAAAATCTAGAGTGAAAAATTTAAATCTCAGTAGTATCAGAATGATGGTGTTTCACATTAGCATGAAACAAGCACGATTTAAAACTAGGTATATTGCATAGATCAACCCCCCAAGCTCCCTAGTGACCCCCTCGCAATGACCAATTCAATTTTTTGCTGTCACATCATTAAAACCTCCAATTTCGGCATGGAAGTGGACAAAGAAAAAAATGTTCCAAAACACCAGAAGCAGTGTTATTATGACTCTAGATGGTATTGCCCTCTCGCGGATCTATCGGCAACTAAAATATTATCGCTAGAAATGCCAGTTTTTGAGCCGTAAAAACGCCTCAAAGGCTTATTTTCCTGATTTTCCCTGTTTGAACTTCATCAATGCATGCAAAGCGGCGGTACAAAGGTGGACAAAGGATTTTTTTGACTAAATTCACTGAAATTTCGCACAGTATTAGCTAGACATTAGAGGAAACCAATGGGCTATCGGCAAAGTGCGTAATGCTCCCCACCGCCTGATTAACTCTTCTTTTTGAGATTGCCCTAAGCTGAGCGCACTACTGCGTTGATCGGCCGAGATGGTAATTAGTGCGCATGCGCAAGTTCGAGGTCGGGGATTTCTGGTATTGTGGTCATTCCACTGACCATGCCTTCCTTATTCCGATATGTATTAGCACAGAGACAGCATATTGATTATCAACTCCATGCCAAAGTCCCCCGGATCTAGACTTGTCTGAGTAGTGTTTCCCTTTTGATTGCAATCCTTCACTACATCCCAGGACAGAGCAATCCCCAATCATTCCTATGGTCGGTGACCGGTTGAGTTCTAAAGCAAGTTCAAAGGCAATTGAACAGATTTCAAGTCTGTAGCATGTGGTCTCATATAGTCCACGTGTCACATAATCCGCACATGATCTCATATCTCCGCCTAACGCATCCTCTTTCAGGTGGGAAAAAGACATCATCACTTCCAGAAACTCTGCGACCTCCTCAACAAGATACGCTACAAGAATCAAATGGTCGATTTATGTGAGGGATTTGACTTGATGGGGCTCTTACCACGTAAGTGTACAACTTGGCAGAGCAGCCAATACTGATTTGGCCTGTCTGTGACTGTCTCATCTCTCTCATCATGTTGTCAGCACGAGGGAGGAGCCAGGACTGTCAAACAGTTGTGTGAGCTCACTAGAGCTTGCACTTACACAATAGTGTAAAACTAAAATTTATATAATATGTATATATATATGTATATAAAACCGTCATCGGATGCGCATCCGATATGCCACGAGATCCTTTACCGTCAATTCCCTTACCGTCTTCGGATGCGCATCCGATATGCCACGAGATCCTTCACCGTCAATTCCCTTACCGTCTTCGGATCCGATACGCCACGAGATCCTTCACCGTCAATTCCCTTACCGTCTTCGGATGCGCATCCGATATGCCACGAGATCCTTTACCGTCAATTTCTTTACCGTCATCGGATGCGCATCCGATATTCCACGAGATCCTTCACCGTCAATTCCCTTACCGTCTTCGGATGCGCATCCGATATGCCACGAGATCAATTACCGTCAATTTCTTTACCGTCATCGGATGCGCATCCGATATGCCACGAGTTTTTTTGTTACCTCACCGTCAATTCCTATACCGTCATGGATGCCACGAGCTTTGTTCGCGTTGTAAAGGTTTCGGGGATACGACTAATGCATGCGAGCACCGTCGGCGGAACCCCAAACCGCCCTCTCGATCTATCCGTAAGAACAAATCACTCTCGTGACCGTCACAGTTACGGACTCCGGACCTCCAGACTTTAGAGACCGAGCTTTTCTTTACCTTACAATTACTGTATACTCGGCGCCTCACTTATATGTGTTGTTTTTTTCACATACATTGTTCTCGTGGTTTACGGAAAAGTAGGCCTAAAATGTTATAGTGTCTAAAAACAATATTCAGTTAATGGAATTACACTTTTTTCCATTACTGCTTGCTTGATATTGCCCTAACAACTTTTTCATGAATCAATTTTGAGCATTATGTTTACAACGTAGTTATTATAGCACGAATTATGAGTCTAAAATGCCAAATACTTGCAACTATTATGTTAATCACTGAAATCTTAGTGTACTAATTGCTCGCTATAAGCTAGGTTATTGCGCCCCTAAACCAACGTACTGACAACGCTACCTCCCCGGAACTCAAACTTTAACGTGAGTTAATTGTAATCTTACTCTCTGTATACCAAAGTGATTTACCTAGGAATACAGTTGCACTTCACTGAAAACTAATGATGTGTTGATGAGTTCAATGAATCCTTCGATTCCTTTGGTTTTCTTGGCGAACTGACGTCCGACAATCAATGACCCGTTGACGTGTACCTGCAATACGCCATTGCCGTAGTGTGTAAACAGATCTATTTTTGGACGAAACTCCGCCCCTCACAAACTTTGGTTCATTTCGCCAATGATGACACTGCTTCTAGACTGTACCACAGCACTTTAAGCTGTAGCAGCGCTAAGCAAGAGTCATGAAGACAAATGTCCGCTGCCAGCCGCTGCTGGACCAACCCCCTCGCCCGCCCCCCATCATGATATCAGATTCAGAGGCCTGGCTGAGCCCTGTGATTTAGCCAAATTCAATATGATTCTTTTCTACTGTGATGTTAAGGCCCTTGTGTCATGCAGCGTATTCGGTAGCACCGGTACACAACTTATGTTAAACCGCGACGTCTGCTGCAATTCAAATTGCATGACGCCAACGGAATTGTGACAACTTGTTTCTCAAATCTTTTAGTGAACAGTGATCGGGAATTGCGAAGGGATGGTGTAGAGTATCGCCACAACAATGTTGATATGATCACTCGTCGTTTCAGCGGGCATGACTTGGTACATCCAGTGACCCAGCAAAAAGTAGCCTCGGTACAGCCAGAAGTAGCAACAACTCGCAAAAGGGGATCTTTGTCTGACCAGCTGACTGGTGACTGGACCACTCAGTTGGTCACCATCAAATTAGACCGACGAATACCTTGTCTGGACATAGGCTGAAACCAGTCCTCTAATCATGCCAAGGTCCACTCATAAGTGGCACACTTTCCAAGTCTGACTACATTGTTTTTCTCAATTTCCAGATGATCTCCATCATTACTGGACTTATGCAGGGTCCCTGACCACACCACCTTGTTACCAGTCGGTCAGATGGCTGGTGCTCATGGAACCCATCGAATTCTCCGAGGATCAGGTAGGTTGAGCAGTTGCTTTTGAAGTTTCATCGAAGAACGTGATATATATCCGTTTTAGCCACTTAGGGAAAATCGCTAATTTGTTGTCCTAACTCACCATAAGCTGGTCTTCTGCAAGTATTGAAGGTACAACCCACATATAGGCCTATTGATACTTTATAATCATTTCTTGATAGCTTTTTCCATTGACTTTCAGCTGGAAGCATTCAGACAAATGGAGCTTGTAACAGAAGAGCAAGCAGACCGTGGGGACCACGCTAGATGCCTCCATAACTTCAGGCCAACACAGCCCCTGAATGACAGGAAGATTAGCTCTTCTTTCTAGTCAGGTGATCACAACTTGTTGGTCTACTGATCAAATAAAGGCATGAAAGGAGGTGTCTGAGCTGACATCATGTTTTTCTGGTGACTGACCTCGGTATCAAAATGTAAGGAAAATCATGTATCAAGTGCATATTTTATCTTATAAAGAAGTTGCATTTTGTTGCAGGATTTGTAAATAGAAATTAATGTGACAATATGAATGTTTGGTTTCATGCAGGAAGGGTGGTTTACAATAGTAACAGGTTTGCCAAACAATGCACAAAATGCTAATTGTATGTAATTCCTGTCTTTTAGAGGATATCGCATCCCAGCCAAATCATATCATGAAAATATATGGGATTTTTAGGCAATATCAGAATTGGAATATAAATATATGAATACGCTGTGTTGGATTTCTCCGAATGGGAGCAGTTAATATCCTACTGGAACAATTTGACACTTGAACTTGTAAAAAGAAATAAACAAAGCGAGTTCAAATGATGCCTGGAGTCCAGTGTTAGGATACTTGTACAGTACATATAGGAGAAATTGAATATATCAAAGCTGTGATGAAACTCTCTGGTCCTAGCTGCTTCTACTAATCCATGTTAACTTACTGCTGAGCAGTGGCGGCCCAGTTTGTTAGTGTTCCCTCTGATAATGTCTCTTGGTGCATTTGTACATTTATTCTATACGTTGGCCATCGATGTACATTTCAACATTTGACTTGTTATATTATATGTACATTTTACCGTTGACATGTACATTACAGTTGCCATGAGCATTTTGACCTTTTGACATATACATTATACAGTTGACATGTACATTACACAGTTGATGTGTATACATTTAAGCATTTGATATGTACATTTCTTTTTGAATGTTTGCACAATCAATCAGCCAACTTGTATCATTCAACCAATAATTAAAAGACCGGTATAAAGGCAATGTTTTCAGAGGAGTTCATTCAGCTTAGAAACACAAATGTTTTTCTCGTCCAAAATGTAAAGTTCTTTGAAATTGGTTTTGTAAAGTTATGCTGGCACAAGCAGACTTTGAAATGTCCTTCAAATAATTTGCTATGAGAATGTTGTACAAATCAGTTAGACTCAACCCGACACATACACATATCATGGCATTTAACAGTCTGTCAGTCGACAGTCATAAGCACAACATATCTGCTTCAAATTTCTGACACAGACGATGTGAACTCACCCATTTATATAGTTTTACAATACGTGTTTGTCCCAGTTGTGACATTTGTCTAACATTATAATATTATTTCGTGCTCTTTAGAGATTGCTTAGTTATCAATGGCTCCACCTATGCCTTATTTTGTTTCATAGTGAGGACTGTATCATTATCTTACAATTCATCGTAATCTACATTGTACGAGTTTGTGAAACAAATTCAGTGAGGTCTCTTGTATTATGTTACGTTCCTATCTATCACCATTCTGCATGTACCTATGAATCAGTATTAGTTGTAAAAACCTTTATAGGAAAAGTTAGGTTATCTATCACTACTCAATTGACATTTTTAGTTTTGATAATTTGACGACAACAAGTCTGAGTAAGTATGACTAGATTGTGGTTTTGAGGATTAGTTTGTGTTATAAATTGAGTTTTCTGAATGAAGAAGGCTTTACACAAAGTTGATGTTTGGAAGCAGTGCTTAAAGGGCCAATTACAGAACAATTGCAGAGTTTAAGGCTCAGTCATAGGGTATCGAGTCAAGGTTAAGTAAATCAGTGTTTCTGGTTTTTTAGTGTATCCCATACACAGTTTGAAACACTGATTTGGTTGAAATCCTGAAAAGTTGAGGAAATTGTTGGCTTATCTTCTAATAGGACTAAATAAATGACTTTAAATATTCCACTTGTTTCTTCACTGATGATTCACACCATAGTTTAGGGATGATCAGATATGGTTCAACAGCAATGGTCAGTTTCTGAGGACATCCAAGAGACAGTAGTTCCACAGATGGAAACACACACTATTAACTTCCAAGAACCTTTTGTGCATCCACATCTGAATGCCTCTTGCATGAAGCAGGTACAAACATTACTATGAATGAGAGCTTTCTCAGCAGCTCCCAATGTTCCCTTTAAAGGGAGAGTATTGGTAGCAGTTGATGGCCTCAAGGAACCGCTAACCCACATGTACATATGCCCAGTCAATAGGGAACTGGGTTGGTCCTGGTGATCGCAAGTAATGGTGGAGACACCTATTGCGATCAATAGACTTCATTAGTACTCCTCCAATAAATAAACAAGGCTTGGCTCAAGATCATCCTGGTGTAACACATCTCAAGAATCACATGCTCTGCTCCATGAGGCACTTCATATACTCGGGACTCTACCAATCACAAGCGGTCTGTCATCTGCCATCGGGTGGAGTCGCACATTTCCTTACCGTTTTGCATATACAGAGCCAAATAAGCAGTTTAGCCAAAGACAACATGAGCAACTCGGAACAATCAAATAGACTTTACAGTTTTATTTCAGATCTTTTACACCACTTTACATGATTATGAAACATTCTGGCACGATAGGTAGGCTGGCATGACGACAAACGACATTATCCTTAGTGACAAGAATGCTTTGGTGACTGGGTGTTGGAGTCAACCGTTTCTTGGCTCAACCACAGTCCAATAATAGACCAAAGGGGCTTGTGGCATGACGAGTACCCACAGTATATCCCTAGTGTTGAGCACTGTACATTTAGTGCTGGTCAGGTGTACACCTCAACTACACTTGGAATCTCTATCACATACCTCAACCATGGAAAGGGCACGTGGCAAACTTCAGATAACCCCCCCCCCCCCGCCAACATGTTCTACAGATTACTTTTGCTACTGAGGATATGTGTACACTAAACCTGTACAGGATTCACTACCAAAACTGCCATTATTTTAAAATGGATTTACAATTGAGAAAGTGTAGACATGAAAACATAGTTTGTATAGAAATGTACACATTCTTAACAGGCCGAGGATAGTCTTTCACCTCTGAGATGGCCTTAAGACTGTTTTAATTGAGGTAAGAGACGAGATGCAACCACATCTGCACCAATCTCGGGTCCGGTATTAAACCAAGACTATCCTCGGTGAAACTACCACAGGAGTGTTGACACTAGATCTGCCAAGTCTACCACAGGAGTGTTGACACTCGATCTGCCAAGTCTACCACAGGAGTGTTGACACTAGATCTGCCAAGTCTACCACAGGAGTGTTGACACTAGATCTGCCAAGTCTACACATGAAGATTTATATACAAAAGTCTCGAAAAACTACAAACAAGCTGAAATTTAAATGCATTTTTTGTCATCAAGGCTGCTTTTATAAATAAATGCATTTTTTTACTGTCTGCTGTCTTTTAAAGACTCATAATTTTGTTGTTTATAAATCAAATGGCCATAGATATCATTTACCTCATTCCTTCCAATTGAATTCCCAATCCACACCAATATCATCACAATGGGAATGTGTAGAGTATTATCTTACAAAGAAAATATCCAAGTATACCTTTCCAAAGCTATTGTAACTTCTCAGCCGTGAAAAGAAACTGCTTGTAAACATCTAGCACTGCAATGATTTCTATTTAGCCAATCGAATCCGCTCTGCAGGGAATCACCTTTTCCCAACTCTTATACAGTTAGGAAATCAACGGTGGAGCTTGTTCTGCTCCCACAAAGTCACCACATGTACAAAACTGATTTCCTTGATTCAAGAAAAACATCAAATACATTCAAGAGCAAGGTTTTAGCCAATTCAACCATGAAAACATTTTCCACCAATACATTTTTGGCATTTTTTGACAAAATTTGTAGAAAACTAATCAATATGAAGGGTTGGTATGTTATTGGGCAAAACCTTACTTCTGATGTGAAAATTCAGAAGATGAATGTCATGAGCCTCAGAACTGATTTTGGATATAGCCAAAAGCTTGACCTTGGTTTGGCATCTGACCTCCCATCTGGCCTTGAGGCATGTTCGGCTGCTGCATCTGTCCTTGGGACATCTGAGATCCCACATTACTCGAGACCATCTGTCCTTGCCCGCTCATGGGCGGTTGTGCCATTTGGCCCATTGACGACTGTGGCATTGAATTAGGCACATTAGAGTCCGTACCAGCAGACGTCGGTACCATATTAGGAAGCATCTGGCCAGAGTTCTGAGCCATGTTGGGCAGACGTGAACCCATCTGATTGGGCATTTGTGATCCAGCCATTGGTACCTGTCCGTTATTATTCGGTCCTTGTGGCATTGACGAAGCCATTGGGTTGCCAATCTGACCTTGGTTCATTTGGCCTTGACCCATTTGACTCGGCACCTGACCTTGACCCATTGGCCTCGACATTTGAGCTTGCATGGGGTTCTGGCCACGATATTGAAATCCTTGCTGATTCTGATACTGCAACTGTCCTTGCATGTTTCCTTGGTTAAAGTTTCCCTGGGGAAAGTTCGTTTGGTTCATCTGGCTATTGAAGTTCTGTGGGACTTGGCCCTGGAATTGGGGACCTGCAAAACAAAAATCAATTCCATTGCGTGATTCAAAAACTCGATTTATTTAGGTGTATGTCCTATAATTACTAATTATCATTTGTGATGCCGTCACCTGCCCAAGTATGTCTAGAAGACTTCATTATTTACCATCAATGCCTCGAAATACCAAGGACCAACCCTCGACAGATTTGGTGGCAAGTCACTTGTGCTTCTGACACACTTCACAGCCCCTGGCATATCCATGCTGTTTGCAGTCAATTGCTGAGTAAACAGAGCAATCACTTGAATGAATCTAGAGCTTCTGGCAATAGATAAAGGGTCTACTACCCAAAGGGTTTCATTGAATGAGATCCAAGAACTTACCTGTTGAAGGTGACCTCCTATAAGAGGATGGTGTCATTGAATGAGATCCAAGAACTTACCTGTTGAAGGTGACCTCCTATAAGAGGACGGTGTCATTGAATGAGATCCAAGAACTTACCTGTTGAAGGTGACCTCCTATAAGAGGACGGTGTCATTGAATGAGATCCAAGAACTTATCTGTTGAAGGTGACCTCCTATAAGAGGATGGTGTCATTGAATGAGATCCAAGAACTTACCTGTTGAAGGTGACCTCCTATAAGAGGACGGTGTCATTGAATGAGATCCAAGAACTTACCTGTTGAAGGTGACCTCCTATAAGAGGACGGTGTCATTGAATGAGATCCAAGAACTTACCTGTTGAAGGTGACCTCCTATAAGAGGATGGTGTCATTGAATGAGATCCAAGAACTTACCTGTTGAAGGTGACCTCCTATAAGAGGACGGTGTCATTGAATGAGATCCAAGAACTTACCTGTTGAAGGTGACCTCCTATAAGAGGACGGTGTCATTGAATGAGATCCAAGAACTTATCTGTTGAAGGTGACCTCCTATAAGAGGACGGTGTCATTGAATGAGATCCAAGAACTTACCTGTTGAAGGTGACCTCCTATAAGAGGACGGTGTCATTGAATGAGATCCAAGAACTTACCTGTTGAAGGTGACCTCCTATAAGAGGACGGTGTCATTGAATGAGATCCAAGAACTTACCTGTTGAAGGTGACCTCCTATAAGAGGAGGGTGGCGGCATCTGCCCACGAGACATCAACGGGTTACTCCCATTATTCCCCTGTGACATCATCTGTGGGTTCATATTCGACTGCTGTGACATCATCGGCTGAGACTGTGACATCATCGGCTGTTGTTGATTGGGGAAGCCATTGTTCTGCTGACTCATGTTGTTGAACGGGGCCTGCAAGTTACTCTGGTTGCTCATCATTGGACCTGGTTTAGAAAAGGGCTCTTGATGAATCTCGAAGTTGCACATACGATTCAGACCATTGAGGAAATTTGTCTTAAAAGGTTTCCCATCTTTGTTGTACAACGGAACCTCTGTCCTTAAGCATGAATAATGGGCATGCAAATATGATCATGTTTACAGTATGCTGCTAAACTAACCAACATGAAAAACAGTAAATGAAATGACTAATATCACCTAAGGTTCACACAGTCTCCATTATCATTAATAGGCCGGCAATATAGACCCAAACCAGGTGAACCAGATTAAGTTTCACCAAGTTGAAGAATTTTCTCTGAAACCTCACAGAAACTCGTGTGAGAAAGATTTCAAATTGCCAAGTTGAGTTATACCAAATTGCCTAATTGTGCAACATTGGAGACTACCAATCTGAACCCAACCTGCTCACACTCCCATCAAGGCCAAACAAACCACTGAAATCAGACAATCTAGTGTCCATGGCGTGCTCTGTCCATATCTGGTCTGTGGGAGGGCAGTATGGCACTGGTTGGGAAGAGAATGCCTTTGCTCTGTCCATATCTGGTCTGTGGGAGGGCAGTATGGCACAGGTTGGGAAGAGAATGCCTTTGCTCTGTCCATATCTGGTCTGTGGGAGGGCAGTATGGCACTGGTTGGGAAGAGAATGCCTTTGCTCTGTCCATATCTGGTCTGTGGGAGGGCAGTATGGCACTGGTTGGGAAGAGAATGCCTTTGCTCTGTCCATATCTGGTCTGTGGGAGGGCAGTATGGCACAGGTTGGGAAGAGAATGCCTTTGCTCTGTCCATATCTGGTCTGTGGGAGGGCAGTATGGCACTGGTTGGGAAGAGAATGCCTTTGCTCTGTCCATATCTGGTCTGTGGGAGGGCAGTATGGCACTGGTTGGGAAGAGAATGCCTTTGCTCTGTCCATATCTGGTCTGTGGGAGGGCAGTATGGCACTGGTTGGGAAGAGAATGCCTTTGCTCTGTCCATATCTGGTCTGTGGGAGGGCAGTATGGCACTGGTTGGGAAGAGAATGCCTTTGCTCTGTCCATATCTGGTCTGTGGGAGGGCAGTATGGCACTGGTTGGGAAGAGAATGCCTTTGCTCTGTCCATATCTGGTCTGTGGGAGGGCAGTATGGCACTGGTTGGGAAGAGAATGCCTTTCAGAGTGAACTTTAGGTGACATCAGTAAAGCAAGAGATCAAGTTAACCTTGACCTTGGAATAAACAAAGACCTGTCTCGTGTTAATGTACATTGGGTGGGAAAAAGGAAACTCAACACACAAGGTTAGGGTAAATCAAGTCAAAATACTTGCTAAGCAAAGCTATCATAATCAAACACTACCAAAAAAGTCACACACACCAGAAGTTTTGCAAAAATATGCCTCCTTATCAAAGCTAACAGAATTAGTTCAAACTCATGTGGTACATGTATCTCGCTTAAAAGATGCATATCTCATGAAGTATAATGAGACGGGCAACTTGCTGGCCAAGGTCATTCATCACTTCAGTGGGTGAGGGGCAATTTCGCATGAGCAACATTTTGGCCTACTTGTTACATTCTCTGGGCTCTAGAAGTGGAGTTAGTTGACTGGTAGGCCACCCAAACAGACTAGTGGTCTCAGTTTAGTCAGATGAATCAAGATTGAAGCGACAATCAAAGGCATCGACTTGTCATAGAAACTGGATTAGTAAAACAAATGAAGGTTGTCATGTGAAGTTAGACTAATATTAATAACCAGGCAAGGCTAATGCTGTACAGTACAAGCAAAGGAAACCATGCATGAGATAACTAAAGGAATTAGAAAGAAAAGGGATTCTAGTATCTAATATCAAAACTAACTTTGTCAAGTTCTACAGAAAGCAAAGGTAAGACTTTCCCATGGCGTTCACTTTATGTCTCATTGGAATATAAGCACCAAACATATGAGGCTTTTCATATACTTTCACTATCACTTATCTACCACCTTGACAGGGCATGAGTATATTGGCAATGGATTTTGAAAGGAGGGGCGGGCTGGGTGGGCTGGGCTGAGATATTGTGGGATTTCCATGGAGAGCAAGTTGAATTAGGCATAACCAGACAAGTATATCATGTTTGATGATGTTGATTGGCCTCAAAACTGCACAATGATTTTTGGGTGTGATTTGCCACAATAGTCGACTAAGATCAATAGTGTTTTTCTGGATATTTCATCACATACCACCTTGTCATCAATTTGACGAAGAACCCGAGATTTTCGTTGTTGCTTCCAGTGTGGTGGCGCCACTGGACATTAAGCTGAGACAGGTTTGATGGGAAAGCTTACCGTACCTTTATTCTGAGCGTTTTGTTTAGCAATCAGTTTAGAAGATAACTGTTCGGCGACAGTGCCCGACCAGTTCATCTTCCTACCTTGCTGACTCATCAGATTTGGTTGTTGTTGTGGCATCGGGCCGCCGAAGTTGTTCTGGGCGGACATTGGTGGCTGTTGTGATGATGAAGAGACGTAGTTAGGGTGTCCAGGCATTGGTCCCGGGGTATTCATTGGCATCGAACCTAGCAAAATAATGAACTGTTAGCTTGATGACGTTAAGATGGCACTGCAGGTGTCCAGGGAACCCAGGAGACCACAGGTCGAGCGGGCTTCCACCACCAAGTGTGACTCATGTTTTTCACGAGTGTGATTTACCAATATTATCACTCAAAACATACAAGTGTCCTTTTCTGTTTACCACAGGCTACTTGTACGAGTAGTTTATGGTTATTTCAACCCAAATCATGGCAAGTATCATTCCAAAGACCAGAGAGGACCATGCTGAAAGACAGTTGGCGAATCTATATGGTGCATACAAGTATGAGTGCACAGTGTATACTTAAGGTGGTGAAAATATGAATAGATCGGGTGCCATTCACGATGGACATGCTGGACTGCAGTCTCAAATGGCTCGATCCGGTAATTCCTGCCAACATAAGAAGTTCACAGGTGGTTACAATGGATACAGGGCTGTCACTAAATATGAGGCCAGACAAGACTGACTGACACAGCTGGTGCTTTCTAAGCCGGCTGTCTTTGGGCCCAGAATTCTTGGCCCTGGCAGTTTTAAAGAGCTATGACAGCCAGAAATGATCAGCCAGTTCTATTAGCAACAACCTTGTCATGCCGTTGGGGATGGAGTGTGTGTTACGAGAGGATGATTCAGTAGAAGAGATGGTATGTATAAATCTCATCTCAGCCAAATGTCACTCCCTTACATTTGCTTCCTGACACAAGAGCACATGATGTGAACAAGAAGACTATGTGAAGTATGGGTGACATCCAGAGGTTTAAGCCTGTCTCTATCAATGTACACTGGCAACAAAATGCTAACTAAGGCAACAATGATTATATGGACTTGTTTTAGGTCAACTAAATACACATGATGATGGGAAAAATGAAAAATGAAAAAATCCTCCGTTTCATCAGAACTTCATTTTACAGGAAGGAGACAGTGTTATAAGTAGAAGTTGTAACTGTCACCGGACTGTTTACCCACATTTCAGGGAACTACTTTCATGTCAGAGTGTTGACAATTATGTTGAAAAGAGTAGTCACATTTTGTAGAAGAAGAGGTTGGAGAATTTCAAACAATGGGTATCATGCTGATCAATAGAAATACTCAGAAGAAAATCGGCTGATGGTTACTTGTCAGGGACCTGGGAGTTGGTCTTCACACACAGTGAACATGAGTGTGAGTCACCATGGATACACCAACTACAGGGCTACTGCACGATGCCTGTCTCATGATTCATCATTGATCGTGTTGACAGAGACATGGAAAATGACATGAAAACAATGAAGACTATACGCTTGACAAAGCTCTTGTTTAAGAAAAGGACAATAAAATAGTAACTAATCTGAATACCGTCCAAGAAAAGGAGCGCTGTGCCCCCATTGTCCATTCAGTGAGACAGGCTTGCTGGTTAGATCGTCTCCTACCTTGAGTTTTATTAAGCTTACTGTTGATTTTTGAAGACAACTGGTCCGTGGTGGACCGGCTTATCTTCATACCTGCTTGATTCATCATCGGCTGGCTAGGTGGCGCACCTTGCTGTGGCGGCTGCTGGCCCATGGCAGGATTGTAGTTGTTCTGCTGACCCATCTGTGCCTGTGGTGGTTGGTTCTGAGTGTTGTAGGGGCCTTGCTGGGTGCCCATCATCATCTGGTTATTAGCTGGCATTGCACCTGGAAACAAGTAGCTTAGAGTTCATCTCCTAGTACAACATACATCAAATGGATCCAATGGATTTTTTACAGTATTTGCATAAACCAGGTGAGTTGTCTTCAGACAGACACGACTCAAGGCCTACTGCAGTCAATGGTGTAACAGGTTGACACCACCAATATCTCCAACCACAGACACGACTCAAGGCCTACTGCAGTCAATGGTGTAACAGGTTGATACCACCAATATCCAACCACAGACACGACTCAAGGCCTACTGCAGTCAATGGTGTAACGGGTTGACACCACCAATATCCAACCACAGACACGACTCAAGGCCTACTGCAGTCAATGGTGTAACGGGTTGATACCACCAATATCCAACCACAGACACGACTCAAGGCCTACTGCAGTCAATGGTGTAACAGGTTGATACCACCAATATCCAACCACAGACACGACTCAAGGCCTACTGCAGTCAATGGTGTAACAGGTTGATACCACCAATATCCAACCACAGACACGACTCAAGGCCTACTGCAGTCAATGGTGTAACGGGTTGACACCACCAATATCCAACCACAGACACGACTCAAGGCCTACTGCAGTCAATGGTGTAACGGGTTGACACCACCAATATCTCCAACCACAGACACGACTCAAGGCCTACTGCAGTCAATGGTGTAACAGGTTGACACCACCAATATCAAACCACAGTTAGAGGGTTTTATCACAGCTAGCTGAACAAAATGTGTTGTTTTAGAGTATGCTTCAGAGAAAGCAGAAAAAGATTAGATGTAACACTAACAAGATCTTTAACTGCAAAAAATAGTTTAGATTTCATTCAGATTTGAGGTGTTAGTAAACTGAGTATAGAGAGAGACAGGAGAGGAGACATTCACGAGATGAGAGGAGTTAGGAACACTCAAGGAGGGACAAGCAGCCAATCCAACACCTGGTTAAGCAAGAGTGCAGTGGCTTTTTCGTGCTTATTGACATTTTTCCTCCATTTTAAGACAGCCTTTTGATAAATAAAGCAAGCTATGAAGACAATGAACTGCAAACCAAAGCCAGAAGCCAATATTCTGATGGTGATCAAGTGTGTGCGAGGACTCATCCTATGCCACGGGTTGGCTTGCCTACCTTTTTGGTTTGTACCCGGCCCAGATGACAACTGATCAGCGATCGCTGACCATGCTGACTGTTTACGATTCTGGGACACACTGTTCTGACTAGGTGACATCATATTTGGCGGTTGCTGACCCGACATAGCAGGCTGCTGGTTCGCAGACACCATTTGCTGTTGCGATGACATCATATTTTGTTGCGGCATTGCCGACTGTTGCGATGACATCATATTTTGCTGTTGTGGTATCATTCCTTGTTGCTGTGACGATGGTATCGTCCCCGATTGTTGCGGCGACATCATGTTCATTTGTTGTTGCTGTTGTTGATTATATGAATTAGACATCATGGGCGGCTGATGCTGAGAGGTGGATGGAGTGTAACCATTCGATTGGCTCATCATAAGTTGTGAGTTGGAGGCCATCGGCCCTGCAATCAACCAACATCACACATTACTTCTTGAAAACCATTTTGTTCTGAAACTTCATTCTTGGGGCAGGAGAGGTTTTGTTTGAATGTCTTACGAAACTCATTCAAATTGAAAGATTGCCAGCAAAAATCAAAGAAAGATATTTTTTCAAGGAGTTTTAAAAAGTTTAGGCTATAGATCTAGACATGTCCTTAAGAAGCCATATTTTACTACAAATCCTGTGTACAGCTTTTATCTATATGACTGAAAATGTGTTTGTGCTGTGGGCAAAACAACGACCATTTCTGTGTTTTTGGAACGGGAGAACTGTGTGTTCTGGAGGACATGTGTTGACGGGGGAGGCCAAGGAGGGCATGGTAGTGAACAACTGAAAGGGGACCAATTAAAATGATCATAAGGGGGATTCAACAATTACATTTCCTCATGACATCAAGATAAATTTAGCTGGAAACGTTCAGTTAGACAACACCAAAACTAGTTACGTGTAAGACTAAGAACAACTGTAGAGTTACATGTAAATGTGTGGATGTTTCAAATAACTATAGCGTGCGTATGTTGTATGGTACTAAGAAAGCCAGCAAACACATCACTGCATCTAGGTTACAAGTTAACCTGAGTAAGACTCTGAAGTAATGTGCAAGAACAATGTTCTGATGTTTGTTTCTAGTTCTGATTACTTGAACCCATGATAAAACACAGAAATATGTCTATGGTAATACAGGAGTAGACCCATCAGCCACGCTACCACTTACACAAAACCATCTCAAACAAAGGCAATGCCACTGGCGAACGTTACGACAAACTTTGTGACAACAACCGCCTCATTTACTCAAAATCACGCTTGATCAAAAACATTTCAGTGCAGTTAGTCAACACAGACACAAACAGCCACAGTGAAAAGCTAACTCTGGTTACTACAGCGACAAGCTATGAGTGAGGTTAGAAACCTATGTGTGGGACATGTAGATATCAGGAGGTTAGTCATACAATAGTGCTATCAGTAAAATCTTAACTTTATACAAGCACCAATCAAGTGTTTGACCTCACTCAAGTCTTACAAACGTGGTCTCCGCACCCTCCAAAACCCTCACTCAAGTCTAACAAACGTGGTCTCTGCACCCTCCAAAACCTTCACTCAAGTCTCAAGTCTAACAAACGTGGTCTCTGCACCCTCCAAAACCCTCACTCAAGTCTCAAGTCTAACAAACGTGGTCTCCGCACCCTCCAAAACCCTCACTCAAGTCTTACAAACGTGGTCTCCGCACCCTCCAAAACCCTCACTTAAGTCTCAAGTCTAACAAACGTGGTCTCCGCACCCTCCAAAACCCTCACTCAAGTCTAACAAACGTGGTCTCCGCACCCTCCAAAACCCTCACTCAAGTCTAACAAACGTGGTCTCCGCACCCTCCAAAACCCTCACTCAAGTCTCAAGTCTAACAAACGTGGTCTCCGCACCCTCCAAAACCCTCACTCAAGTCTAACAAACGTGGTCTCCGCACCCTCCAAAACCCTCACTCAAGTCTAACAAACGTGGTCTCTGCACCCTCCAAAACCCTCACTCAAGTCTAACAAACGTGGTCTCCACACCCTCCAAAACCCTCACTCCAGTCTAACAAACGTGGTCTCCACACCCTCCAAAACCCTCACTCAAGTCTAACAAACGTGGTCTCTGCACCCTCCAAAACCCTCACTCAAGTCTAACAAACGTGGTCTCCGCACCCTCCAAAACCCTCACTCCAGTCTAACAAAGGTGGTCTCCACACCCTCCAAAACCCTCACTCAAGTCTAACAAACGTGGTCTCCGCACCCTCCAAAACCCTCACTCCAGTCTAACAAACGTGGTCTCCACACCCTCCAAAACCCTCACTCAAGTCTCAAGTCTAACAAACGTGGTCTCCGCACCCTCCAAAACCCTCACTCCAGTCT
Source organism: Lineus longissimus (assembly GCF_910592395.1). Lineage (NCBI taxonomy): Eukaryota > Metazoa > Nemertea > Pilidiophora > Heteronemertea > Lineidae > Lineus > Lineus longissimus. The sequence continues at coordinate 18,983,090 of NC_088318.1, read as the reverse complement.
AACAAACGTGGTCTCCGCACCCTCCAAAACCCTCACTTAAGTCTAACAAACGTGGTCTCCGCACCCTCCAAAACCCTCACTCCAGTCTAACAAACGTGGTCTCCGCACCCTCCAAAACCCTCACTCAAGTCTAACAAACGTGGTCTCCGCACCCTCCAAAACCCTCACTCAAGTCTAACAAACGTGGTCTCCGCACCCTCCAAAACCCTCACTTAAGTCTAACAAACGTGGTCTCCGCACCCTCCAAAACCCTCACTCCAGTCTAACAAACGTGGTCTCCGCACCCTCCAAAACCCTCACTCAAGTCTAACAAACGTGGTCTCCGCACCCTCCAAAACCCTCACTCAAGTCTAACAAACGTGGTCTCCGCACCCTCCAAAACCCTCACTCAAGTCTAACAAACGTGGTCTCCGCACCCTCCAAAACCCTCACTCAAGTCTAACAAACGTGGTCTCCGCACCCTCCAAAACCCTCACTCAAGTCTAACAAACGTGGTCTCCGCACCCTCCAAAACCCTCACTCAAGTCTAACAAACGTGGTCTCCGCACCCTCCAAAACCCTCACTCAAGTCTAACAAACGTGGTCTCCGCACCCTCCAAAACCCTCACTCAAGTCTAACAAACGTGGTCTCCGCACCCTCCAAAACCCTCACTCAAGTCTAACAAACGTGGTCTCCGCACCCTCCAAAACCCTCACTCAAGTCTAACAAACGTGGTCTCCGCACCCTCCAAAACCCTCACTCAAGTCTAACAAACGTGGTCTCCGCACCCTCCAAAACCGTTGATGCCTTTTCATTCCACCAGGATCACCAGCTCCCTAGTAATTCCTTTAACCATGTTTGTAAGACAACACAAAAGCAAGAGACAAAGCAAACAAACTGGTGACATCCACATATTTCAACTCGAGGGCAACGTTTGAAAATATCTGCAGATATTCATTCTGCTCTATCTTTTGGCATGAAAGGTGCTATTTCCAGAGAAGTTTTTCGATTCCATCAGAACTTGACGAAATGGATAAGAAGACATTGAAATCAGGGAGGACACCAAACCACACCCATCAGAAACCAAAACATAACAAAGACTACGAGTCACACAACAGCTCTAGTGAATCACTGCCATACTTACCTTTGCCCAGATTTGGCTGCATCTGATTGGGCATGGGTTGCTGCGGTCGCTGTTGGCCCATCATACCACTCTGCTGTGAATTCTGGTTGTTCTGACCAGCTGCCTGCATTTACAGATTTGGATTTTTCAGAAAAGACATTCGTGAGAAGAAAATCATCATAAAAGACATGTTAACATTCATTGAGTTTTCTTGATGGCACTTTCCGCAGGAGTAGCAGTTGTGTAGTTACAGAGAGGTGATTTTTGATACATATTATGAGAAACATTCTCGATTATTTACAAAATAGTTTGTACAGTTGCAACTTACTGGTATAAGAGCCTGGAGCTGAACATTCTGATTACTGTCAGCAATTGTGGCCAAGTAGACAAGATTTCTATGGAGGATTTGTTGGTACCTGAAGTGAAATAGAGCCAGAAAACACTTTAATCACCAATCACTGGTACAAAGGTAAAGACTGTATCACATCTAAAGTACAAATTACTCTACACAGGAAGCTGTTGTTCTCTGGAAGTAAACAATGTCACGTCTTGATGTCTGTTCCAATCAACAACAGAGAGATATCATGTGATGTCATTCCCTCATCCTCCTATAACATCCTTCGTATCATTCATACTCAGATCTGATCTTTTTAAAGCTAAGGGTAGTCAAAGCTCAAGGGCATTTTTAGAGTTTATAGGACTTACTGGACACACTCAGTTGCTTTTCCTCTGTTCTGGTAATCTACTATCGTCTGAATAAGTTGATTGTTTTCATCCAACATCTGCAAAGAAAAACATTGCAATTTACTAACTCTGGCCTGTGCTGTTGCCCTTGATATCAACCACCAACATCGCCCAAGCTTTAGTGGCATGTGGTTTATCGTCTGGTACTACTGCTACATTGTCACTGCAGACAGTGGCAGCGGTGGAGAGTGCGTGTGTGTGTGGACAACTGTCAACTTAGTCAAAGTGATCAGGTCATCATCAGCAATCGACGAACCAGTGGCACCGGTGTATACAATATGTATTACAGGTAGCAGTACATGAAGTATTATTATTATTATTATTACACTAGAAGGGGAAATACAGAACAAAGCCAACCTTTTGAATAGAGGCCTGTGTTGGGGGTGTTTTTCCTCTCATGTGAGAGGGTACGAATGTCATTGACATGATTAAATCTTTCTATGGACTCTTCGAAAACGTTCTGCGCTAATGTCAAGAATGAAATTAGCGACGGATGGCTTTAAATGTGATATTTATGAAGTAAATAACTGAGAAAAATTCGCATGCATGACAAATTTTGAAAACTACACGGACTGAAAGTTGGCAGCTCGTCCATAGGCTCGTCGTCCATAGGCTAGCCACTCCATGACCTTTTCGCCCCCAGTCGTGCCGCTCCAAATCGATGTCGTTTCGCTCCTTGGGACTTGGGGATGGTTTTGAAGCTGGCAAGTGGGCTATTGGAGAAACCCCGGCCAGACTCTTAAGCCTTTGATCCACTCCGCCGACCCGGACGCGACCCGAACTCCGTTGAGGCGAGGTAACGGACCGATTAACTCTGATGGTTCAGAATGCTGCGTAAGGCGATCGGCGATGAGCGTTCACATCAGTCATCGCGGTAAACTTTGGAGATGGTCCCTCGTCCGTACGGATATCCACAGGAAAAAGCGCATGCGCCACGTCTTGTGAATCGACCACTTGGAGCGAAACCACTGGGGGCGAAAAGCGAAACGATAGCAATTCGTCCAGTGATTATAATAGCGAAAAAATAAAAAGATGATTATGATTAAATAGAAATTTTATACATCACCTTACGAATATTACTTTCTTATCGTAAATCAGTCAAAGGCAAGTGTTTTTTACAATTTCAATGGAATTGGTTGTGTTTATGGAAGAATTTGTTCCCGCAGTAAATAAGAGCCGCCATATTTTGTCGATCGTGACTCTGCATTCGCGAAAAAGATGGGAACTGCAAGATACGACCGAGCCATTACTATCTTCTCGCCCGACGGGCATTTGTTTCAAGTTGAATATGCCCAGGAAGCTGTCAAGAAGGGTTCTACTGCTGTTAGTAGTTTGGGGCATCCGTATTTTCACCTCATTTGACCACCGAAAAAGGCCGGTTGAAAATGGCTGTCTGCTTCTGTGCATTTTTCTGTACAATTCTGTAGTGCATTTCTGTGTGTGTGCATGTGTGTTTATATGTCCAACTTTCAAAGCAAATCAAAAATTCATAAAGACAGCAAAGCAGTCATTGAATAAACGATGGCTTTCTTTGTTTTTTTGTTGGTCAGTGTTATCCCTGGAGCTTGTTGGTGAAGACTGAAGGGGAAACTCAAGACGTCAAGCGACTTGATAATGATAGGCCTAGTCCTAGTCCATGATGGAGGTATTATTAAGTCTTAATAATACCTCCATGCCTAGTCTAAGTCATGACATAGATATATATATATGATAGTGCTTGATATTCATGTTGCAATAACACAATTCATGCATTGTTTTCCACACGAGGGCACATGTATGTAACGTGTCTCGCTGGTTTCAGGTTGGTGTCAGGGGAAAGGACCTGGTCGTTCTTGGTGTAGAAAAGAAGGCAGTAGCCAAGCTTCAGGAGGACCGAACAGTGAGGAAGATTGCTCTTCTTGATGACCATGTGGCGATGGCTTTTGCTGGTGAGTTTATGATATTGATGACTACAATCTACGAAACAGCAAAATGAGGTATAGATTCTGAGGCAAGACATTAGACTGCACAGTCATGAGTCAATTTCAAAAGCTGCTATTGATATATGATTGTTGTGTTGTCCATCACAAAATCTATCTGAATTCTGTCTTCTTTTTCCACTATTCAGGGCTGACTGCAGACGCCAGAATTCTAATAAATCGAGCTAGAATAGAGTGTCAAAGTCATAAGTTAACTGTAGAGGATCCAGTCACACTGGAATATATCACTCGATACGTGGCACAGTTGAAACAGGTAAGAATAAGAGTGGAGTTTTTTATCTCTTACACTTTCATCAGCCCTTGGCCGTTTGAGAATCTGGTGTCTTTGCATTGATGAGATGTTATGTTGACAACTAATGAGATTTCTTCCCATTGCAGAAATACACACAGAGTAATGGTAGACGACCATTTGGTTTATCAGCTTTGATCGTGGGATTTGATTATGATGGAAAACCAAATCTATACCAGACAGACCCCTCAGGAACATACCACGCATGGAAGGTATGATAGCGGTCTATTCTTGATAGCGGTCTATTCTAATTGGGTAGACCTGAAATCACCTCTGCATTTTTGGCCGACCCAGCGGCCAGCAGTCTTGATTAGACAGCCAGGGTTCGCCAGCTAGGTATTACTTAATGTGAACATTGATCTGGTCTAAATACAATCCTTGGACAATGTGAGTAATGAATGGCTAAAATGACACTGATCTCTAAAAGTGCCTCAAATTATCAAAATCAAAAACAAAATGAATGCAGTTCAGATATAATTGTCACATTGCTGATTTCATGTGCTCGATCTTTCAGGCAAATGCTATTGGACGAAGCGCCAAGGCCGTTAGGGAATTTTTAGAAAAGCACTACACAGAAGAGCTTGTCGAGTCGGAGAAGGAGACCATCAAACTCGCATTGAAAGCATTGATGGAAGTGGTGCAGTCAGGTGGCAAGAATATGGAAATAGCTATCATGAGGAGAAATGAACCACTCAAGGTTGGTAGTCAAAAATTAACAAGATGACAACAAATTATTCTGTACCCAAAGGCAATGATTTTTATGTCCCAACAGAATAGTTGAATCAGACACGGAACAGACTATGATATTCATGGGGTTGTTGGAGTGGAAAAACATTCCTCATCATCTAAATATTTGACATAGATACCATGTTGTGCGCACATCTGAAATCAGTGAAATCTGTCGATTTTCATTTCTGATGTGTTCAAGAATTTGGCAGTTTGCACCGACATGCCATGATTCAACCGTAAGGAATGGATCTTGCTGCTGTCACTGTTAATCTTCACCCATATACTCCATGTTGCAGATGATGGATCCTGAGGAAATCGAGGAACTCATCAAAGAGGTTGAAAAAGAAAAAGAGGAAGAAGCGGAGAAAAAGAAACAAAAGAAGGGGACAGAGACATCTTAGGATAATGAGCAAATAAGAACTTGATGGTATCCTACACTTTCTGGCTGTTTGCTGGAGATATCTGATTAGGGGGTCACTTTCTATTGGCTGGGATGTTGTATTGCATTTTGATCATGAAGGGCTTTTTACCATTCTCATAAAAAAACCTCAACAGGTTGTTCTGAACAAGTTCTAAAATAGCAGTCTATTAGCGCTGGCCCCCTTCCCAGAAAAGTTCAAAACCTTGAGAGTGAGGTTGGTCAGTTGGAAGACTCAGCGCTGATGTACTATGTGAGGTGTTCAGTACCCAGAAATGTGGTTAAAACTTGTGTGAAGATAACTTTTGGAAGTGTTCCAACTCTTGTGAGACTTAAAATGTACCAGGTCTGTGGGATTGAGGGTGGTGATATTCAAGCAGTGTCCATGACATTGTATCATGTCATTTGGAACTAAGTCATGAGATTGAATAAGTTTGCACTTAGAATGTCAATGAGAACTCGGAATTACTGATAAAATCATCCTCGGGGCGGGGGCGGGGGGGAGGGGGACATTTCAAAATTGTAGTGAGCTTGTCCATTCTAGTCAGTTTTGAAATGTCTTCTCGGTGCATAATGTTCACCGGGTTCTTTTGCGCCTTCTTCAGTTGTTGCATTCAATGTGCTAGTTTTGTAACATAGCTATTGTTGGGTTGTTCTCAAGTAAAGCTATGCTACCCTTTGGGCATCTGAAGAGTGTGAAGGGAAGTCAGCTCAAGTAAATCACACAACTGTGCTTTCCCTAATTTTGGTGAAATCTTAATAAAAACACTTTTCTTTTTTTCTAAATTGTTGTCTTTTTATCTTCTCTTTTCTCTCCTAATCAGAGCTTAGCTACTAACTCCTGAACAGAGGTACATGAACCAAGTACATGTTCATGTCGAGTATCAACCCATGGGTTGTAGGACCAATATCTTGGATAGAGGTGCTCTGCCTGGCTGATTGTGACGTAGTTATGTCAATGTCCTTGGTGGATCTGAAGGGGAATAGACAGCCAGGCTGTCTTCATGAAAATAATGATGTGTTTGCCCATCATGATTTTTGTAGTGGAAGAGACAACCAGGTTGTGCCTGTCTTCAAGAGCAAAGTGAGATATAAGCTCTGTCTCAGCCAGTGGTCATGATGTAGAAAGTGGAAGAGACAACCAGGTTGTGCCTGTCTTCAAGAGCAAAGTGAGATAGCTCCGTCCCAGCCAGTGGTCATGATGTAGAAAGTGGAAGAGACAACCAGGTTGTGCCTGTCTTCAAGAGCAAAGTGAGATAGCTCCGTCCCAGCCAGTGGTCATGATGTAGAAAGTGGAAGAGACAACCAGGTTGTGCCTGTCTTCAAGAGCAAAGTGAGATAGCTCCGTCCCAGCCAGTGGTCATGATGTAGAAAGTGGAAGAGACAACCAGGTTGTGCCTGTCTTCAAGAGCAAAGTGAGATAGCTCCGTCCCAGCCAGTGGTCATGATGTAGAAAGTGGAAGAGACAACCAGGTTGTGCCTGTCTTCAAGAGCAAAGTGAGATAGCTCCGTCCAAGCCAGTGGTCATGATGTAGGAAGTGGAAGAGACAACCAGGTTGTGCCTGTCTTCAAGAGCAAAGTGAGATAGCTCCGTCCCAGCCAGTGGTCATGATGTAGAAAGTGGAAGAGACAGCCAGGTTCTACATGTGTAGATGTTCGCTAAACACCCCATGAAGTTTGTCTTGCGCTATTGCTTATAACTAAATTGCCACAGGGACCTGGGTGTTCACACATGTAGAATAAAGAGGACCCCAGGATTTGGAATCAATAATAAAAATCCCTGGGCGGTTTTATCAGAATCGTGTAATGACACGTTGAAGTTGCTTAATTTCACGGAGTTGGGGACCAGGTGGGATTCGAACCAGCGCAAAAAGAAAAGCCAATCGGGTCAGCGCCTCAGACAACTGGAGCTACCGAAGTACAATGGGAATAGAGAGAGCGATAGCCGGGACATATTCAACACGGTTCACTTGCAGTTCAATGTGCTAATGACGTGACGAGAGCTAATCTCACGGGTGGGGCGGAAATACGCCATATTACTGACATCATCGGCGCCAACAACTATTTCTTTTGACCCTGCCTGAGTCTCTCAAAACAACTTATTGATTGACTCTGACCCTGCTGACCTCGATTTTTAAAAACCTTTAAAAAAGGCCATTCAAACGTTAAATCAATGGCAGAGATTATCTTTTATAGCACTGAGGTATATGAACACGATATGTCGAGAAAAATCTGTACAACTATCGAAAAATACGATTACTTGGATCTATTTCGAACAATCACTTTGCCACCTGCGCGACCTTGTCACAATCGCGGCGCGCTCGTTTGTATACCGCATATAAGAGGCGAATAAAATCTCCGTTTCAGCATGACAGCCTTGACGGTTCAGCGCTAAGAGTGTTTGACTGTGGATCGGCAGGTCACGGGTTCGACTCCCGGTGAATCTGCCGCAGTTTTCTCTTTTTTCTTCTTCCTTATCTTGTTATCTAATCATCCATGTACAGATGTCAAAGTTTTCATTATTTATCATTATCATACCCCGCACCCAAACTTATCAAACTGCAGCACTGAGTCCGGGCGTTCGAGTAGCTACCGATCGAGGATGGTTCAAATCGGCATTTGATATTTTCGAGGATGTATTGCAAAAAGTATTAGTGTCGGACCGTGAGTTTTCCAATGTGTCCACTGGGTTTGTCATATGAGAATACATGTACAATAAACTATGAGGTAGAAGTACTGTTTCAATAGTCGCAAATCTGCCTAAAATGGCAAGTTTTCTCAGGTACCGGTACGGCAGTGGCGTGTGCCTTTTTCATTGAAACGACCTCGCAAGACCGGCACCGGCACATATCGTCGGTGATGATGGAGAGAGCGGTAGCCGGTACATATTCAGCACGGTTCAGCAGCTGAGGCATGTTGGCACCAGTTACTCTCTTCAGTGTTGTACACATGCGGATCTCCCTACACACGCGTAGGGATACTCGAAAAGCCCACAATTTTATTTATGCCTGGCCAGACCATTATCTGAATGACATGACCGGCCCACTCGTGCCAGTGACAGCGACCAGAAATTGAAGATAAAAAAGATCTTTTTGATTTCGCACCACGGCCACTTAAGGCAATTTCCTAAGTGTGCACATGTATTATTGTCCTACGCTGGGCGATGACACTGAGGTCACACTAATCAACCATTACGGACAATCATTTCATGTCACCAAACTTAAGGGCTGGGTAGTGTAATTATACTCATATCAGATTGTGAATGACCTGGACATACTCGGCCTAGACGCCAATATGGACGGTCGACTAGGACTGTGGACCAGCTTTCTGGTTCTTTTCACCGTATGGACGGGAGGCACTGCGGCGAAGTTAGCAGCTGGGATCAAGAAATGCAAAAACAAGGACAACCAGGGTGTGCACTTTTCGCTGCTTGGCGTCCCGCCGGGGGAGTACGATAACAAGGTTGTATTGTTGACCAATGTCGCCACTTACTAATGTGAGTAAAGGGTTGGCCATGTCTGACAAGTTCTTTCTGCCACCGTGGCATCCCGCAAAATCGTTTCTCGAATGATTTGATCCTTGTGTACCAGGCGTAGAAGAACACGGAGACGGTGAACGATCTTCGGATGGGTCAACAAGTCGCTAGTGAGAGGTCTATCCAGTGTCGAAGTAGAAATGTCCCCCCTGGAAAAGGTGTCTGGCCCTATTATTTTCTGACGGATCATGGTATCTGGTTCTGTAGAGACCAAGACCGCCGATAGCTTGGGTATGTCGCATAAAGATCGAGTCCTCTTGTTCCCGGACATTCTGCATCCTACCACATTTCAAACTTCTACACCGGAAAGTCTACTCAATAGGGCATTCGCAAGCTGAGATATGACTCTCACCATTAATCGTCATCATCAACATGATCATCATCATCATCATCATCATCATTTCAGGCTTGGCTAGTCAATATATCAACCTGAATGCACTTCTAACAAACCTCGGGGTCAACGGCAACTTGAAGGTGCTTGCCGTGCCCTGCAATCAATTCGGCAAGCAAGAACCGGGAGCAAGCCTCGTAGAAATCAAAAATGGGATCAAATACGTCAGACCCGGCGGCGGGTACGTGCCCGCCTTCAATCTCACCGAGAAGATGGATGTAAATGGAGCGAGCGAGAACAAGTTCTTCACTTTCGTCAAGGTAATACATAAATCTCAGTCTGAAATACACTGAGGTCTTCCATCATCATATCAACACTTTCCCATTTGGTTGGGACGAGGCCTAGGCCGATCCACTGCGTCCGGAATGTAAGATATATGCCCCTATGTCAACTTAAGCAACACAGATATATATCATATCTCTGACTGAGATATTATCTGTCATGGTGGTGGAGTTTGAACGATGAAAAAACTCTTAAAACAATTACTAACGGAAACATATCCCGAAGGAATACATATAAGATAATCAAATGTTTAAATAAACAGCCAAATACCTCTTTATGGCCTCATCTTTATTATTAAAATAAACGGACATCAACTTGAAACATCTTCACCCATCAAATTTTCCAGAGTCGATGCCCCCCTATGTCCCACACCATAGGTGACGCTTCCTACCTCTTCTGGGCCCCAATAAAGACAACGGACGTCCAGTGGAACTTTGAGAAGTTCCTGATCGACAAGCGAGGCGTGGTCAGGTACCGCATCAGACATCGCATCGCCCCAGATGCTCCTGAAGTGACAGCCCTTATTGCTGCATTGCTGAACGAGCAATAGGATCATAAATATCTTTTTATAACGTATATTGTTTGATTATTTCTACGAGCTTGTGCGAATGTGGCCGCCTGTGGCAACCCTTTGCCATGACAAGACTTTGAAAATAAATTTCATTTCAAACAGGAACTTTCAGACAGAATTTCTGTTGACGCCCCATAACCTTGAAAATATCGTTGTCCACAAACCTTTTTGAAATATTCTTTGTACACTCGATGAAAAATCTGATCGAAACTGCAATGTGGCCAGATTTGGATAGTCACAGTAACTTTCTGACATTGTGCATTCTGTCGGCAAGAAAGCTGTGTTGTGTATTTAGTATCAAATAAAAAGATTTGTGGTGGATTTGAATTCTTATTGGCATTGTTTTTTTTGTGTTAGGCAGGCTGCCGATGCAGCCGATTTCGTCATTATATCTATCTTCCTTTTCGGGAGGGAACGGATCCAACACCATTGCGTCCGGAGTGTAACATGTACACGTGGAGATGAGCTCCTCCTGTGGTCGGATACTTTGGTTTCCAGCTGGCTGATTTCCAGGGAGAGTGTAGCACATTGTCATTATGAATTCGTTTTTACCTCACCCTCAGCGGATATGAACAAAGACATCCGGTTCTCTTTGCAACACAACACAACAAGCCATTTCCAAAGAGCGGGTTACATAAGATTCCCATCTGCGTTTTCATCATGGACGTACATGAATTCTGCTTTAAGCCCGCAGCACACTAGCCGCCAACTTCGGCGTTCACTGGCGTTTTTTGCCGCAAGAGTCCTGAACGCCTGAAAAATCCCTAGTCTGCTACGAACGGACGCCAAATATCTAACATGTTTGATTTTTGACGCGTGTCGCCGCGTTGAACGCAAGAAGAAGCCAGGTGTGCTACGGATGGCCGCCTGAGTTGGCGTCGGCGGCGAGGCTATGGCCAATCAGTATGCGTCTTGATGTCACATGATTTCAAAATGGCAGCCTAAAGTGGCGGAAAAGACGCTACTGGACGCCGATTCTGGGCAGGTGTGCTCTGACCGGGATCCACTGGCCGCCAACTTCGGCGTCGAGAGGCGTCAACCGAACGCTTCTTGTTGCCGAAGTTGGCGGCTAGTGTGCTGCGGGCTTTACAGCGTTGGAAGTGGATTATGGAATGCCCGAACAATAGCTGAATCTTTACTAACTGTATGGTCGTATGACCGGTTGCTTGCGGTAGCTCAAACCGACACTGGGTGCGCTGCGTATACTTTATTAGAAGTCATTGTCTGACCCTAACTCGGAATCCCAACTCATCCGGCCGACTGACATTGTCTCCTCACTTTCATGATCCGACCCGTCAATCGGAACTCTCTCGCCCTTCTCTTCATTGGCAGTGAATCTGCCCGTCAGCAGGGTACTCCCTGTGAGAGTATTGTAGCCTCGGCTATAGAGTATGGTCGTCGCCTCGTCTATCTCTGATTTCACTCTGTTATACAAGATGGAGACGGGGATGAAGATGAAAAAAATGGTGACGACCATCGCGCCGCAGAGGGAATAGAAAATAATCTCCAGGTGGTGCGAGTCTTGGTTCCATTCTACCCCTGCAATAGAATGAGGACAAGTTAAATTTAACCCTCTGCGTCGCACATAGGCCTACATTGTTATCAAATCTTGATAACATCGACCCCCGCAAAACAGCTTACAGGGTGATCGATAGGCCAGGCACAAGCAGTCCGTGGATGATCAGCGCACTCTGATTCAATGGTGGCCAATTCAAGCATGCAGTGCTAGTAGGACTGCCTCATCACACGACCATCACTGCGCCGGAATTTGCTCGTATATACGTCACATTTTACAGTTCTATTTGAACACTATAATCGAAGTGCTACTGCCAAAATGGCTTTCACTCGGTAACCGTCTGTGGTATCAGTAGTTGCATGTATAAGCTGGCAAAAATTGGATTCACCGTTAGAATAAGGCTACATGTTTTCTCCTACCTGTCCATGTGATGATTGAATACAAGAGCATCCAGAGAGAGGTAAGGAGGGATGTGGTGACACAGACCAAACCTTTGAAGCTTTCTGTGTAGCAGAACTCGAGAGCTGAAAAACAAGACAGTCGCAGTCTATAGAATTTAGGCGTAGCCCCATACACGGTCTATTGATTTTAAACAAAGCCCGCTCGCACCGAAAAAGCTTTAATGGGGGTCGTTACCTAAACCGGCCAGGGCAAATAAACGCTATGGAAATTTCATAAGCATATAGTTGAAACATATTTCATTCAAAATGGCCGCTTTTCGTATTTTAAAGGTTGGATCCATGTGATTTCATGACAAAACCAAGAGGTCTATAAAGTAATTACCACAAATGTCACGATGGCAGAGTGCGGCGAGGCTGACCATGATAGGGGGAAAGAGTGGTTTGAGTACAGCAAGTGTTTACCTTTAATGTAGGTCAGGGGTGTTAACATTCCAAGTACGATGTAAATCGGTACCTGCCACAAAGACTGACTCTTTGTAATTGGGTCCATTTGCTTGAAGTGGCAGAGCAGGGCGGCCGCCAGGATTGCTAATGCGGCCATGAAAAGGCCAGCACCTACAAGATGAATCAAAACCAACTAATTATGCATTTCATGTTCAGTTTTGGTCCTTACAGTTTGAAGCGTTTTATTTGGCCCATCCGATGTATTCATTGACAGTCGCATCCCAATAAGAACACATTTGGTTGATTTGATATCTCTGGATAAGGCGTGGCACGCTACTGATAGCTTGGCCTACTCAACTTTCCGTGGCCTCCCGTCAGTAGCCTCTGACACGTGACCATCAGCTCAGGCGGAGGTGCAATAAGGGCGCGGCTGGTGCGTATCTTACAGTATAAATGCTTTGACAACACCAACGAGTGACGTCAGTGATGCCTTCGCACTTACCCATAGTCCTGAAGTGTATGACCTTCCGAACGCCAGTTAAGGGAGAAGTGACCCTCTTCCGCCTGGAGAAGCATTCGTATATTGGGATGCAGACGATAGTCGGGATGTAGACAACTAGGGTGGGGTAGCCCAACGGGAAGCCATGGCGCCCAAAGTCACGGGGCCAACCAGAAGCTTTGATGAAGATCATCTGAAAGTGGTATCGTGAAATTGACAACATGGTAGATTCCAGTAACTTTCAAAGGTCGTCCTTCGAATGTCAGTTGACATATCAGACTTGATGTACTCGAGTTTACATATTGAAGAAACTGGGGATATTACGGACATGGTCATTAGATGCCATTAACAAGATGTTCAATTTGGATAGACAATATGTTGGCGACACCAAGGTATCCGATGGTCGTGACGTCATGTTTTCCTGGGGAGGCGTGTCCGTGGTATGCGACATTGATTGTCCTTGGCGGATATATCATTCTTGTGTAGTTACCCGGATCAGTGCGGCTTTACTCTGAACAAGTATCAAGTAATGATCTAAAACAGAGCGTAAACTACCTTGAAATAGATGACTTCGCCCACACCAATACAAGCAAAGAATCCGATCATCAGGAACAACTTTCTCAGAATCAGGTTCTCCATCTTGATTCGCTGATGATGGTTCACGTGTTGTTCGCTGTTGTCGGGGCTAAAGGTCATCGGCTCGTTGAGGCTTTCGTAGCGCGATCGGCAACAACACAACCTTGTCTTGAAGATGTTTAAGATGGTCGCAAAAGAGGCTCTTCCTGAAAGTGCGGTTCGAGTACAGGCCACTGATCAGTAGGGGGTTAAAATAGTGTAACACTAACAAGAAGAGATTGAGTTTACAGAGGTCACGTAAGGCCGGAGAGTTCACGTTGTCACTTGTCATGTTTCACTTGTCACGAGCTAGCTGACTTAGGCTTGAAAACACGACGTGAGGGTGAAAAGTGACCTCGTGAATCGTATGTAGCCCGCTCTTTGGAAATGACTTGTTCGTTCTTCATGTCACGCATGAAAAGTAAACAGTGGCAACCTGAACTGTATGTTATCGTGGCCTAAGAGACCGCCATTAAGAGCGAACTACTGAACATGTGTCTCAGCCTGTTTTCCCCGTGCAGTGCCAACTGTACAGTGCCAGCTGCTCGTGTATGTTGACTTTACATTACAGAAGACAGAAACTCAAATATGAGTCGCCATGTTCACTCACCCTCAGTTGGTGTGCACCTGTTGTACTGGCTCTTGCCCAGAATGAAAACACTAATCATGAGACAGGAGAAAATGAAGCTGGCCACCGTCTCCGCCAAGATGTGACTCTCCCAGTAACGGCTCCTTAAGTAACCCAATGCCAGGGTAGACACCACCACACCGACATCATACGACCACAGCAACCTGAATTTTAATAATGTGATACAAATTGACTTTTTTTGAACACGATCTGCGCAGGCTCCGGTTTCTGTGCCATTTTCCCCAGTTCTAAGAATTCAAGCCTAGCCCAATAATCGGTCTGTTGTCTTCAAACAAAGCTCGCTCGCGGCCTGAATTCCCCTTGTTCAACTGCCTTATCAAATGGCTATCATGGCAAATCTGAAGACATCGACCCATCAAAACAGCGTTCATGGGAGTGGATAGGCCTCAACCGACAATGGCAAATAACGGTGATGCATGTTACCATCTGACAGCAGAAGCAATAGCTGCTCCGCTCTCCTGGTTGACTTGTTGGATCCCGAATGGTATCAGGAGCGAGCTGAAGAACTCGATGCTCAGGAAGAGGAACATCAGCGCAAACACGTAGATGCCGAAGAGAGCTGACTTCAATGTGGGCTGAAGATAGAGATTTACGATTATGAGGTTCAACTTCTTAAAGATATGGGGTGGGCAAAAAAACAAGAATGCTCATTCCTTAAAATCTATTTCGAGATGACCTAATTAAAATTCACTTTCTTTTTCTGACTAGCCAAGATCAAATAGACAAACGTTACAAAAGATCAGACCCATATCTTCAGTGCAACTGAGAGAGAGAAGATGGTCTCATGTACTTTAGAAAACAGGCTGGCTGATTTCATGTTATACTTTGCTTTGATAGTGTGCATGATGAAGGATTTACTCACATGCATCGTCGCCTTGTCACTGACAGAGAATGTGACAGCGATTATCAGCAGAATAGTGGCCGCTGAAAAAGAACAATCGTGCTACCAGTCTTTGATTCCTGTTAAAGCAGGCGAAGATACTAATTAGTTTGTTCTTGCCAATGGTCGGCATTCAATGGTAGTTACCAACTGCAGCAGTAAGCAGTATTTTACGACAGCCGAATAGCCTATTTAATCTACGAATACCAGCAGCGAAAATTTCTATATTTTTCATTCGAATATTGACATGGCAAATGGTTCTTTTTCCTCTCGTGCAAACATGATTCCTCATTTCCGCTACGATATCGTCCTTTCTCATAAACTGCAATGCAACCAGTGTGAGATACTCTCTTGCTTTAAAATCTTACAGAGAGTAGAATAAAGTGGATTCCTACCGAATGTTCTCATTGCGGCTGTGAAAAATATGGTCCGATATTTTCCAACTTTGAGGTCGGTAAATAGGGCGGCGAGGAGAGGTGAGATATAGGAATTAGCTGAAAGAAAATGTACGGAAAGTTCAAAACTCATTTACTCGTAAACAGACTGAGTTATTGTGATTGATGATCTTTAACATGTACTACATCTGTCTGAAAGTTATCGGATCCATATTCAAACTAAGTATTACAATGGCAATAGTGGACTCCGTTGATGACAAGTAGGACCTTCTGAAACGATGAATTAATTCTACAATCGTTGACAACACCTCGGGCATACTGCTACATACCAAAATGAAACACGAAAAGAATGCGCATCTGGTAGTTGGAAAGACCGAAGTACTCCCCGCTGAGGGAGACTGCATTGTTGAGCGCGTAGATGCCCATTCCATTCGCCAACTCAAAAAGGCAAACACACGCAAATCCTACTTTGCTGAACCTTGTCCCATCCCTCCTGTTGATGAGAACGTCGAGTAACGTATCCGGGTTAGAATCCATGCTGCTCCTAGAAAAAGAAAAGTTTAAAGATTTCATCCATAACGCACTTCAAAGTTTTTGCTCACTCCAAACAGTTATATGATGATTAGAATAAAGTATAAATATCAAAATCGATTATCTCAGAACTTGAAAAATGTCACATACGTGAGTTTGCCAGAATCGCATCCGACTACCTCATACGGAGTGTGGAAAATAACCTATTTGCCGTGGTACCAACGCTCCACTAAAATATCTCGACTGATTACCATAAGAAGTGTTTTCTCTTGTCGCCTGTTTTGCAAGGCGGAAAAGACCAACTTAGATAATGGTATTGAAAAAGTGCATTTTTTCTATTTCTGTAGGTCAATTCCGCTCCGGGAATACCATGAATATAATACTGAAAGCATATATCTTTCAATCATGTTCAAACACTCGTTCAGTCTGCATTTCAATGCTGAGGACCTCCATGTACAATAGAGCAACCTAGCAGGCTCCAAGCTGTTTTCATGTCTCAGTTGAACAAGGAAGTGCGTTCAACTCGCTCTAATTATGTTGTCGATCATGCTTCATGCTTTCAATGTCCAAATAAAAAACGTCTGAATGATCGGATGGATCGAAGTATGTCAAACCATGGAGGTAACAAACAAAAAAACAGTCGGCAGACTGAACGCATGTTTGAACATGATAAACATGATTGGAGGATGTGCTTTTAGTATTATATTCATGGTATTCCCGGAGCGGAATACGACCCGATCCTACAAACAAAGCTCCACCCTTGGTAACCAGCACCACAGTTCTCGAGGGCATGCATCCCTCGATTCGAGGAAGGATTTCCTGGAAATGTCCATGTTACCGAGGCCGAAAGTGGTCACGAATCCGTCCGACTACATCCGAACTGATATCAAATATCAAACAATTCGTCATTGTGTTATGATTAACCCAATTGATAATGGTCTACCTTGTAAGATAATCTCCGCATATCAAATGCACGAAATGGAACGCTCTCAAATGCTTCGACAATGAAAATGGAGGTCTGCTTTGTGTGTAGAGTGGCAAACATTTTAGGATATTTAGGCTCGGGGGCAGATTAATGTCTGAATTTATTTTTGATATTCACGCTATGTAAATTTTGCTCGTCGTCATTTGAGCCAATTTCAAGGTATATATTGTGGAGAATGATGGTCAACGCCTACAGTTTTGTCTTGCTGCTATGGATTGTGTTGGCTGACTCCTTGAAATACAGATTCCCGACATGTAAGTGAGTCGTTCTTCAAGCTGCTTTTGGCAAGAGCTTATGAGCCTAAATGGTTGAAGTGTGTCAATGTTTTGTGCAAGTGTCTTATCATTTCACCCAACGGAGGCCTGCCAAATGATGAGTGTCTATAGACTAAGCGTTACATGACACAGTCGGGGCGACAGCATTTACAGCGAGGTGTTTCTCATAAACACGAGCCTTCATAACTTCCGTGTTTCGTCACAGAATGTTGCGCATCCTACTTGCCCTGGCCGGAATGTGTCAGAGCACCAAATACGTTGAAATGGTTTTAATGTTGCATGAGACTTCCTCTGTTTCAGATTACATGGAGAAGACCTGTGACCAGACCATCTCAGGTCACGAGTCCGCCCGCGTCGAGATTAGCACAGGACTCCTCTACCAGCGGAACATGAACTGCAGGGTGACCCTCACCGTACCGGACGGAGTCGACATGTTCCTCTACTTTAAAAGGTTCTCACTTGAGAAACCCTTTAAGGGCGTCTGCGTGGACTATCTGGACATGTATAAGGGTCCCCCATCAGCGCCGGTGAGGGTCTACAAGGATAAGTTGTGTGGGGAGAAACTTCCGTGGACTATGAACATAGAGGCGTCTACCCTGACGCTGCATTTTGTCAGTGATCGGAGCGCTGATGATATGGGGTTCGAACTCCTCTACGCAGCAAGTAGGACTTGCCTTGGTAAGAGTGATAGCTGGTCCCCGTCGTAACAATAGAGCACATATGGCTTCAATCTTCATTTGTGGATGTTTCTCCAGGTCAGACCAAGCTGCTTCATCTCCTTTTCTACTGTTTTCCGCGCCGCCAGATCTCTTTCGGACGGCCCAGATTTTAGCTGTCATCATTATTGTCGTCGTCGTCGTCGTCGTATCAGCATGGTCCCTGTTGATTACTTCTGCACTGGCCTAAAGTTAGGACCGGTTACCTCTTTTGCCGCCTTTAAAGTAGGCGACACAAAAAGCGATTACATCATTTTATCAACTTTTGGCTCGTATAACTGAGTAACATCACGCTTTACCGTTTGGAGCCAAGATCGCCGTCCTCTTCCACTTTTGACTGTTGGCCGCTCAGAACCGCAGATCATGGAATATAGTCTTCATGTATGACCGGCATGAACCGTAACATGTACTTCATGTACTTTTCAGGTGATACGAACAGCACATCACTGCAATGTGGCGACGGGGACATCTGCCTTGATAAATCACTGATCTGTGATCGAGTACAACAGTGCCCGGATGGAAGAGACGAAAGGAACTGTACAAGTAAGTAGTTAAAACTCGACACCATGCCATAATTTGATGCCTTTTAGGCCTAAAAGCCTCAAAAGCCTTAATACTTTGCTCGAGCTTCGAATTCAAGAAGATGATTTGCATGAGAAATGTGTTCAGATCAATCGAGAAAAAACGTTGTTGAAATATGTATGTGGGGAATGCACTGAGAATTTGGCGGTCAGGACGGAATCCAATAAATTCAATCGGACTTCTACAACAAACTGATAACGTCATCGGTGGCATTTTTTGAGAGGGGGGGGGGGGAGGACATGTGGTGACTAAGGCATTGTTGACAAAAACAAAATATTTATTATTCTTCAGTTCCTGCGCCACAACCAGATGAATCTATCCCAATCATCGCCGGGTCAACCGTTGGTGGGACTGCAGTATCTGCTCTCCTTGTCTACCTATGCTACTTGCTGTACCAGTACGTCCAGGAAAGGAGGATCCTCAGACGGTGTGAGCAGGTCAAACTAGAGGACACCTACCCCATCACTAAGCTCTACCGGAATTCAACATTCTTTGGCGGATCGAATGGGCGTGAGCAGCAGAGAAGTCGCAACGCATTGGGGCGAAGCAGTGATTATTTGGGGCGAACCAGTGCCGCGTCAATGGGGCGAACCAACTCTGCGGGGCTCGGCGGCAGAGAGAAGATTGGTAAAGATGGAATATTCGTTGATGAGAGACGAAGCCAGCCTGATGGGCAGATGAAATCGTTAAAGGAGAAAGACGAACTGATCGAGGATCAGGAGAAGTAGACGCCTTCATTTGTGCTGTATTCTTCCACCGAAGCAGCGGGTCTGCTTTGTGAAACATTGCTATATATTGTGGGACCAACATGTACTTACTTCACGAGTGTTAAACTGTGCCCATATAGTCATAATCATATAGCCATCAGTAAAAAAACGTCGCAGATTATCATTGTTCCATATCATTGCTCCACGTGGCAAATTATCATTGTTCGGTTTTGTTGTCCAAAGAGACACGGGCCCAGGTACATGTTGGACGTGTCAAATTTTGTTCTGGCTTACGAACTTTTTATGAAATATACAAAGAACAACCTAGATAGCGAAACTCTCCTTTCCTTATTTGATAGCCTATTTTCAGGACAAATTCAAACGATCCATTTACTAACACATTGGTGTCTTGATCTTTGGATGAATAAAAAACACTGAAACATGTTTTTACAAGAAGATATTTCCAGTTGTCGCTCGAGTTTTGGTAGGATTTGCGCTCATTGCAGCATCTAAAGGAATGTCCCCCTGGAAAACAGTGTGCTTCCCCACTGGTAAGTGTCGGGTTGAGGTATCAGGACCATACCCACTCAACACCTCAGCGCATGATAGGGAGTTTTTGCAAATCATCCGAAACGCCAACGTGAACGCCAATCCCGTCGTTCTCGACCTCCCGATAACTATGTCACGTTGGCGTTGACGTTTTCGGGGTCGTCCTCGGAACAATCCACCCAAGGGCAATCAAACTATTGCACCTATTCATGCCGTCTTGTCCGAGCTCTTTGTCCCGAAGTTTTTTCCGTCTCCGTTGATGTTTTGGGAGAATAGGAAGCTTCATCTAAGCATCCTTTGCTATTGCTCAAAACGACCACAGTCTCCATTTGTGACGTGAATTGTTTAACTCTGTATTTGTTGCATGCCACCATGCAATCACCTACAAACCACTATAACATGATTTACGATATTACTATTTTTGGAATTACAAAAAAAATATATCATCGCACGATCATTATCAAAGAAGACAAACAAGCATACTTGAAAAAATCACATGCTGGATCTGGAGCACCACCAATCAAATGGTCACCATAAGCGACCCGTACAGTATGCCTGGCCGACCACTTATCAAGATTACTCTAATTTAAGAAATATAATATCGTTTCTGATTATCCACGAAATATGCACACGGTTGTTCGATCAATTCAGAACGCTCGATTTGGATAGACAATGGTTTGGTGACATCCAGTTGTCTGATGGTCGTGATGTCATGGTCTGGCTCGGCTTGGCGAGTGATGAAGCGGTCTCAGAATGGTGAAACCAGAAAATATAGTTAGGCAAGCTCATTTACTTATGTTATCTCATACCTTGACATGAACGGTAAATGACATGAATTTCGGATCACCTAATATGGGTAAACTAGGACGTATTATGCATGAATCTATCTGCCAGCAACTGGGTCACTTTGGATATCAGTTACACTTTGGCTACCCAGAGCACTCACTGCAGGTGATCAGGTGAGTAGAGCAGGTGACAAAATATAAGTGTCAATTTCTGATAACTTCGTTCTTCCATCTCCGATCATCGCGTGGTAAGTCTTGTTCTGGATCTTGGCGACGTGTAAAGGTTGGTATAGACCTACACTATTTGAAGAAAGGTTTCCGGGTGTGTTTATCGGGCACATACATGTACTATCAAAGTACAAAAATCTTTTCAAAGTTTACGAAAGTGTTTGTTTGTTTCATCAGCAGGTCCAGCTACATGTAACCATGGCCCTCAGATTCGGAAGACTTGCCTCGTCCACAGTTCGAGGCTTGGCAATTCGCCGCGGATTGCAGACGACGCCTCTAAGGGCTGCAGCACCTTCCAGCGATGACCTTCCAAGGGCCCAGAATATGTGCCAGGGAGAAAAGGTGAGTCGTAGCATTGTGCTTCAGTTAAACAATTAGCCATCTACTCTCATGTGTCCCTCTAGCATAATAACACATTTAGTCACTCACTGCTGCACCCCAAGAAGAGGCAACACTAGCTAATATATACCACTTGTTTGTCTTCAGGTGAGTTTGTTCTCGAAGTCCGAAGTCGAGAATCGCCTCGTGAAACTCCGGACCTACATGGGGCAGAATGAGATCGGCGCATGCGTGATGACGTCATATCACAACATCAACTACTTTAGCGGCGGATTTCAATTCTGTTATTTTGGGCGTGACTACGGGTTAGTGATCACTCCCGATAAGGTTACGACCGTCTCAGCCGGTATTGATGGCGGTCAGCCGTGGCGACGTTCATATGGCGACTGCATCACTTACACTGATTGGCGGAAAGATAACTACTACTTCTGCGTCAAGAAACTTCTCGAAGGCGTCAAGGGGAAAATCGGCATCGAGTTCGACCAGGTGAACCTTGACAACTACAAGAGATTGGACAATACTCTACCTGATAACCCAAAAGTTGACGTTGGCCTCCCAACGCAGAAGATGCGCATGATCAAGTCTGCAGAAGAGATTGATATCATCCGGCAGGGGGCGCGGATTTGTGATATAGGTGGCGCTGCAATAGTTGAGGCTTTAAAGGAGGATGTTCCAGAGCATGAGGTTGCTCTTGCTTCCACTAGGGCTATGGTGAGAGAGATTGCCAAGACGTATCCTAACAGCGAATTGCTCGACAGTAAGTCGGCCTGTTGATGTCACATTTTGCAAATATTAACTAACAGCACGCATTTGTAATTAAAGAGTTGTTTTCTCAGGCTTCCTTCCCAAGATCTAAACCGAAAGTTTCCTTTGGTAGATATGCACCACCTGTTAAGTGATACTGCTGAAGGACTAACGTCTTGTCGACATGTTATCACTTTCAGCATGGACCTGGTTCCAGTCTGGCATCAACACAGATGGTGCCCACAACCCTGTGACATCACGGAGGGTCCAGAAGGGAGACATCCTCAGTCTTAACTGCTTCCCGATGATTCAAGGGTAAGAGACATAAACAATACTTACTTCTCACTTGACCCCAAATCCGCTCTTCTGAGAGCGTGACCACCTCCATCCCACCAAGGTCTTGTACTGATCTTCTCGAGTTCGGGCCAAAAGTAGCCCATGATTTTCATGTCGCTCTCAAAGTCCCGTCGACAGCTGTTGCGATGTTTTCTCTTCAAACTCCCTTTTTTGCCACCAGAAAAGGTATCCCTCTCCCCCCCATCATCTCTCTGCGCTGTCCTGGAAGAGTCCATGGTTGTGCCGCTTTCGTACAAGGCCGCTTTAGCGCTTCTGTCAGTTCCCCTCATTGTTATTGCTAAAACACAGGTTGGCATGGTTCTCCAGGCTTTTCAATACTGAGAAGTCACTCTCTCTCGAGATGTCTTGTCTCTAATGTCTTGTCTGTTGTATGGAAACACTCATATATGGGGATAAACCAAAGTCGTTACACCTGGAACTGGGGATGTGGAAATCATGTTGTTGCATCATTGACATTGTAGAGCGTAATACATAACCAAACGCTACAACCACATCAACATATTTGCCCTACTTCTAGGTACTACACCGCCCTTGAGCGCACACTGTTCCTGGAACACGCAAAGGACGAGGATATCGATATCTGGGAAAAGAACTGCAATGTGCACCGGAGAGGCCTTGAGCTGATCCGCCCGGGGGCCGTGTGTTCCGAGATCGCACACGAACTGAACGACATGTACAGGCAGTTCGGCCTCCTGAAGTACAGAAGCTTTGGCTATGGCCACTCGTTTGGCGTGCTGTCACATTACTACGGGCGAGAGGGTGGTAAGGCTATATTCCTTTCGACCTAGACAGTCTTGGCAAGGTTAGCCGTCTTGCGAGTTGTTGCCAAATGGGGCTGACATACGTCGAAGTCACTCGATTCGACCATGCTACTAGGAGGTGCCACGGTATAACCTGATCAATCTGTTCGATGGAGCTTGTTCGAGCTATGCCAACACGCGGTTGAATATCTAAGCGTCATGATTGCGTTTACTCTCTTGCCAGTTTAGGCCTATCAATCCTCATGATTGCTGTTTTGTGGGGGTCAATATTATTAGGATTTGCCCTGCTAACTCGAGCTCTTTGATAAGACAGTAGAACAATAGAGGCCTTGACGCGAGCGGCCTTTGTTTAAAGACAATAGACCGTGTATTGGGTGAGACCGTATTTCTTTTAATTGCAAGGTAAGCGACGACCTGCAATGTTTTACTACATTGTTATATGCATTGCCACTTCACATAAAGACCCATGCACAGGATGACAGAATGCGGAGGCTGTATACGGTTTTTTTTGCAGGTTTGGAGCTGAGGGAAGATATCGACACCGTACTGGCACCTAACATGGTGGTGTCGATGGAACCGATGGTGATGATCCCTGAGGGTCAGCCGGGAGCCGGCGGGTACAGGGAACACGACATTCTCATCGTGAAGGAAGACAGCGCCGAGAATATCACAAAGTTTCCCTTTGGACCGGAGAAACTAATCATCAAAGCATGAGTGGGGCGCATTCTTTTGTACATGTATTTTTATGCGAATAGGATCTGGAATAAGAGTTATCGTCAATGTTGAATATGGCAACTGTCATTCTGGTTTCTAGGGCGGGTCATTGGGAACTGTATGTGTTGCCCTCTGGTCGGACAGTTTGACTACTACACAGGACATATGTCTATTGTCAGAAATGACACAGGTCATGTAAACCCGGTGTCGTAAACATTGACGTTTGAATGACATGGCACCTTGAAACTAGTTTACACAAAGCGTTTGCGGGTGCTTGAGCATGTAACACCCTAAATCCATGTTAAATGTTTGAAGTTGGAAATAATTTCACTTTTGAAAACTGAAAATACCAACTGGATATTAATCACCGAAAAAAACTGACAAGGTCCCTTGCTTCCATGATACCTGACCGTGCACAAGACACGGGCAGTATAAGTCAGTCACTCACCAGCTGTGTGTAAATCTTACTTAAAGTTCAAACAAGATGCGTTTTTCAATTTCACTGAAGTACGTCCGCGGGCAACATTATTTGTGGCCCCTCATGGGCTGGTAGGGCGCACTGAACATTCGCAAAACGTGAATTTATGTGCAGTGGCGGCGTTTCTTTGGCAATAGGCTTTTGCATCCGGTCAGAAAAAATCCATATTCCCGTAGACAGACGGCTATTTGGTAGGCAGTATTGACATTCATTTACTGCCCACATGTTCACAGCCGCCGGAGTAGTTCATCAAGCACCATCAAATCCACGACAGCGTGGAAAAACAATGTCGTACTTGTACGACTTAGAGAAATTTAATATGCACAGCATCTGCAGTCGGCCGATATCAGATTTTCTTTTCAAAACTTGTTTAAACAAGGGAAAACCTATCCTACGACGTCAGCTGCAGAAGGATTGACTTACCATCAATTGACCGATAAACTGTGAACATTTAAGATTTACATAATTTCTATATCGTATCATTAACTGGTGCAACGCACTGTTTTTGACACGATGTTTCCACGCGCGGTGAAGAAGTTGAAGACTATACTCTTGGTTATATTGCTGGTAATAATGCTGGCCCAATACAACACCATTATCAAGTTCATCCAACGCCGGTTTGATCGACGGCAGTACTACGCTGCCGAAACCTTGAGAATCTTCCAGATTTCGAACAAATCAAAAAAAGCTTCGACCAGGATGCCAAAGATTTTTATTGCAGCCCATCCAGTGAGAACAAGTGAGTATTCGACCACACCGCCAAAGATATCGACTACAGCCCATCCAGTGAAAACAAGTGAGGAATCGACCACACCGCCAAAGATATCGACTTCAGTCATTACAGTGGGCTACCGATTTACTGACAGACAACGATACGCGACAAAAATATGTCGCAATCTTTTCGCAGGTAAAAAAAAAACGATCAATATGGCCAAAAAAATAAAAAACTCACTGACAAACACGGTATTTGACGGAGCGTACATCAACATGACGAAGAACTGCAGTGAATTCATCCAAAGTCGTGGATATATCATGCGAGCGCTCTCTAAGGAGGAGGCGGACTTTCCCCTCGCGTACAGCATTCTAATGTACAAAGATGTGGTCCAGGCAGAACGTTTGCTCCGCGCCATTTATTTCCCTCAGAACTATTACATCATTCATGTGGATCCAAAAGCGAAGCGAGTTGTGAAAGACGCTGTTAGAGGAATAGTGAATTGTTTCCCGAATGTCTTGGAGGCAAAAAACCCGTTCAATGTGGCTTGGGGAAGAATAAGTCTACTGCAGGCAGAGCTGACTTGTATGAGACAGTTGCTGCCGTATAAGAAATGGAGATATTTTATTAATCTGACCGGGCAGGAATACCCTCTTTGGAGCAATCGGGACATAGTCCGTACTCTGATGGCCTTTAAAGGGGCCAACAACATAGAATCAAGGGGCCTTCCAAAGTAAGCGTTACTCGCACATGTATATTTCAATATTGCCGTCACTTTGGCCACAAACACACCAACTCTTCGAGTATCGTTGATTTCTTCGTGACCTGTATACCGATATAGTTTGATCGAATTTCTTAACAAAACCTCAATTCTCGTCACGACTTACATGTACAGCTGGCTGAGAAAGTCACTGTAAAGCACCGAGAAAATGACGAGACCCCGGTCTGTAACCTTATCATTGCATACTCACTTTCTTTATTCCAAGGTCTCGAGTGTTCGGGTTTAGATATAACTGGGTCTACAAAAACAACCAGCGGACAAATATGACAAAAGGTCCCCCGCCATTCAACCTCACCATAATCGCGGGAAACGTCCACATCATCGGCTCCAGGCGGTTCGTCGAGTTTGCTCTGCGTGATAAGAGGGCGTTGGGGTTGCTAGACTGGTTGAATGACACTTATATTTCTGATGAGGCTTTCTTCTCCACGTTGAATTACAATCATGGACTGAAGGCTCCTGGAGGCTACCTGGGTAAGTACTCGTATCCTTCATAAGACTTCTAGCAATATTATTGAAGATACTAGCCAAGACTATCACATTTCTTACTCGATGACAGTCGCGCAGTACAGGCAATGCGCACTTTCAGCAAAATAACAGCATATGATGCTGGAATGGAATTCCCTCCTCACATCTTAACAGAAAAGGAACCATACAATAAATGCACATTGCTTGCATATAATGTACGTATATGACAGTTCCTCTTCGGCTCAGTAGATGTCGCCCCGGGTACTTTAAAGCGATCCTAACGGCCAAGTTAGAAAACACTAACGCCCGTCCGCCATGTTTCAAAGCCCGCAAGACGGCAAGGATCAAGTGCCAAATTGTCGAGGGTTCCGAGTTCGAACCCGCTCGAGGAATATTTTTCATTTTTACTCTTTTCACGAAAGTGGTTTTGTGACCTGTCTCGTCAATGAACTTGTTGTTTGTGCAGTCAAGTGAGACCAGTTGCTTGGTGTCTATCATGTTTCAAGTGCAGTTAGTCATTTGGTGGTCGGGCGTTTGTGTTTTCTGAATTGGCCGTTAGGGTTTTATGCATGCAGGTCAGCTTTAAGGAGACATTTTCTCAAGATATGTCGCTTAATTTCTTATATTCTTGCAGGCGCTCCTCCGGATCCACCCGGCGAAATACCACAAGTAGCCGACACTCCATTCCTGACCCGTTATATAAAGTGGAAGTATTCTCCAAATTACCTCTACCCGACATGCATGGGGTGGTATCAGAGACATGTACGTATAGTACACAGTCCAATGAAAATAAAAATACATTTGTCATGTACAATATCGATCTATTAGCCTCGTCATTGGTAATGCTAGCTCCGTTTACTGTAGCTCATTAGAATAGGCTTTGATCCCCTACGCTGTACATCAGCAGCAAATGCTAGCTAACCTCTCATTGGATGATTGAACCGAGCCGACAGATTCACGGTGTTATCACAAGTGCATTGTTTTCTTGCAGGTGTGTATCCACGGGGTTGGCTCGCTTCACCAGCTCGTCAAGCGGAAGGAATTGTTTGTCAACAAGTTTCATTTAGATTACGAGCCTTTGGGTTTGGATTGTTTAGAGCAACTTCATTGGAACCGAACAGTTCTCTCCGCCACTGAAAACTATTCATTCAATGACACTGAGATCGCTCGATTATCATTTGTTGTGAATCAAACTCGCGTCTAAAAACACATGTTCTCAAATCTGAAAGGAGCAAACGAACATATGTATGAACAACGAAATAAATTGCTAACTGAAAAACTATCTTTTTCTTCTTTTTTATCACCTCACAGAGAATTCTCACGAAGATGTGAACATGCAAAAGACTTGAGTCCAAGGAGCCAAATTTTCTACACTTTCTGGAAAGTTTGACCAGTCAAGTGCATTGTTATGTACTGTCAGCTGTTTTCTACTCTGTAGGGAGTAGTAAACTTGTACTGGGGAATGGTTGTACAGGTTTACCTTACGTCCAAACAGAATAATCGATGCGGCTATCTCTCGCTCCACATTTCACTTCTCATTGATCTTAACATCGATTTTATGAGCCCAAGTCCAAGAAAGACAGCCAACGCTCTTGCTGTTGGCGAACACTGGTCAATTTGGTCGGATGGGAATAAAAATCCACCTCTGCTAAGGTAAAGAGGTGTCCACCATTAGCCATACATGTATCGGGTGGCCTACGAACCCAGGTGGTTATTTGTTGTGATGGAGGTCGTTCGAAAGGGAAAACGAGAAGTCCAATTTTTCTGCGATGCGCATGCGCTAACTCCCGTTAAATGGCCCATGGGAAGAAGACCTGAGTATTTTGCAGAATTGCAAATCATCACCGTCACGTAACATAAGCCACAGCGTTTTGATACACGTGCTAATCAAACATGTAACATGGCGTTCTTGTTATACAATTGCCAGTGCGTCTGGTCTTATAGTCATGACAGTAAGGCTATGTTTGGAAGTAACGCCGACCATAGCAACCCAGCCGGGCCCTCCCGGGGCACGGCACTTTCCAGCAAAATCATACCGTAGTGTGTGCCGAATTTTGACACACATTGAGTATTCTAGTAACCGCTATACGTGAAGACATTTTTCCTTGACCAACCGCTACATACCTGAATATCTATCTCAGTGTGGTCGACCAACACTTTAATCTCTGTGACGTCCTATATGGTCTTGTTGTCAAGATTTACCAAGTCAATACCTTTATCTAATATCAGGGGACACATAGCACATGATATAATTATCAATGCAGTTAAAGGTAGATTGTCCGCTAAGAAGTTCTTCGACATATACTGGTTTAGATAGTCATCAACGTGTCGATTTTGCTTGTGAAACATAGAATTCAACATCAGCTTTATTTGTGATGTTAAATATGGTTTTAATACGCTATTGAGATGAGCGTGACCTCTTTAAAGTTTATGACTGTTTTTAATTCGTTCAAAATAAAGCGTGCATTGGTCCCTTTTAACACGAGATACGACTGTAATTACCTGATAACAAATGTATGGGAGAGACGTGTTGTCAAATCAAGAACTACAGACAAGATGGCCGCGCAATAACATGACATTTCGGTGTTTAAGGAAGTGATTTCAAGGTTTTCCGACAAGAACATTTCATAATAGTGATCATGATATGTGGATCCATAATTGGCTAGAGTGATCTATTTCATCATGTGAGAACTACGACCCGGCCATATTTCGTACTGAAGTAAGTATTCATTAAGTACAGTTGTACAAGCGTACATTGTACATTGTACAAAAGGCAGGACAAGGAGAATCTGATTGGAAAAGGTACGTCATACTCTGGCCTGTTTAGAGAAGACGGCCTATCTTTAAGGTTGTAGCAGGTGGAGAAACAAAAAGTGTCCAAATTCTGTATATGTCTAAGATAAAGCGTTTTTTTACATATGCTGTAAATTTTAGCACGGTGGGTAGTTGAATCATCAAACAGCCACAGCATCTGTAGGATGCGTTAAGAATCACAGTGATTTATAAGTTTATTTAAAGCTGTGTCTTAACATTTAGCCTCAGGAATAACGGCACAAAACCTGCCATGAAACAATCGTAGTTCTGTACGAATGTTTCATGGCAGGTTTTATAAGTAACTATTCTTATATATGATTGGCTACCATCAATATTACGTCATCAACAAGTCGGAGCGCTTAGATTTTACTGATTGCACGCGTTAGCACATAACCAAGGATTTTTCTATTTAGTAAGGAAGCGTGAATAAACGATGACCAAGTGACCTTTATATGAACTCATGCTGGCACCACATATTCGAGCTGTTTCTAAGAGACCCCTGCAAAGATGGGATGAACATAGTCCTTTTCTGACTAAAAGCCCTTTGCCAACCTCCTGTCATGACTGTCACCTTGTTGTGACGAATATTCATGTATTTGCAGGAGAATTATGTCAGTACATCCTGTCGAAATGGTAGAAAACATTCAGTCGGAGGTTGGTGGGACCAAGTGCACTTGTGCCGGGTGTGGTCAGGGTAGAGATTGCGAGAAACGGAAGATGGAGAAGCAGCCAGCCCGCAGAGGAAGCAGGAGGCCATCTAATGCTAAGATGCAGGTATGAACAGCATGGTAATCAAGGCAAATACTCCTTTTGAAGGCCATTTTAAGTTGGAAGCAATGATGTGCCTTTGTACTACGGACGAGTTTTGTATTTTTAGGACGGAACACTATAAAGCTACCCTCGGATAATCGTTACCCAAATCTCCGAACGCTTTAGTCCTTGTTTATAAATGTGTCAACATGGAATGTTTTGTTCGGGAAATGTTAAAGGGTCCTATTTTTCAAATATTACTTTAACTGCATTTCCGTGGGCTGTGAACATGTCCCACTATACTACCTCCTGTTCCTTACAGTAGGCCGAGCTCAGTGCAGTCAATATTGTTGCAATGGAGAGCGGCCCATGGAACCACAACAAATCGTCCTCATCACAGCCGTGTTACACGGACAGAGATTCGGTGATTCCGAAATCGGTCTTTTGAGGACAAAGTCACAACCAGAAAGCAGTTTCGCTTTAAGTTGTGCACATGAGTGTTCTCCCTTTGTACACATCATTACACTTTCCAAGTCTTTGATGACAAAATGGAGTTGGTAAACATCAGGAAACCTTTGCAAATATTATCGCCGGTCCCTACTTTGATTGCGGTTTGTTGTGTATAAAGCGGTGTTGGACAATAAGTGTATTCTCTTGTGATGTATCAGTCATGTACAGATCTGGAATCGAGTGCATTGGCGTTTTCTGTGTTTAGTTCTGACCGAGTTTTATCTCGTTAGCTTTTCTGCAGGACGGTTCGCTTGATTATTGCGTATTATCGATTACTCCCGTTTCCCACCAAATTGCGTAATTTTGTGGTGTTGATTGGCTATCGATGGTTGTCAAACTTGGAAATACTCAGTTCGTGCATGTGCCATCAGATGCTGCCCTGTCTTTCCGAAAGCTGGCCACTGGATGTTGGATACCGCCTCTTGTTTTATCACCGTCTGGTTCTTTCAGCTGATCTGCAACTTTTAAGTCAAGTTAGACACGGTAAGGACACGGAACATTCGCACACGACCCTCTAAAGTCTGACTCATAGTTAAAGAGTTAATTTGCGTCTCTGTTCCAGGAAATATTCAAAGAATGCAAGATGGGAGAAATCTACGATACTTACATCACCCGGATGTACCAAGCTCCAAGCATCGCACTCATGTCTCTCCTTCTTGTGTATGGTATAACATTGACCATACTCTTTAATGTGTCTGGAGAGGTAGGTATCCAGGCTCCATTCAACTCTGAAGGATGAAAACATTTCTAAGTCCAAACATTTTTTTCACTTTTGTTTTCTGCTCAAAATGAACCAACATCATCAGTCCCAAAACTTTTTTGACTTTGAAAAGTTTTCAAAATTTTGGCTTTTTTTCTACTAACCCTTACCCTAACCCGGAAAAAATTTCTAAGTCAAAAAATATTTTTCACTGGTTTTTTGTTTTCTGCTCAAAATGAACTAACATCGTCAGTCCCAAAACTTTTTGGACTTTGAAAATTTTTCAGAATTTTGACTTTTTTTTCGTCGGGAAATCTGTACCTTGTGATCTCGGAGGTGTTCAAAGTCTTGGGTCTCTCAACCATACCTTAATCCGTCAACACAAATGATGGATAAATGGGGTGCACATCTGTGTAATATTTTGTGGGCAGTTGAAATTGAGGTCAAAAAGGAAATGATCGGAAGCCTTTTACCATTTCGCCCCTCAATTTCACCAGGCCATAAAGGATTCCGATGAGACTGTTGTCAATTTCCCGGGGGTCCGTAATCGGAACATCAATCTGAATCACCACAATACAATTCATACTTTGTCCTTCCGCGCGGTTGTCTCCTCAATAGATGCCACAGTCACCTCTTCGTGAAAAGGAAATACAAATTCGCATCTTTTGAAACAATCCAATGTTGACAACCTTCCTCTTCCAGAGTGTCACCGAGAAGTTAAAGATCAATATCGTGCTTGCCGTGTCAGTCTGCTTGGCCATCATTGGTGTGATAATCGTGTCGATCAGGAAGGTGTACGAGCGATTCCACAAGGTCATCACGGGGCTGGTGTGGCTGATCATGATCGGGACTGTCTACCTCTACACAGGCTTCTTCCCCAGGACCAGTCACACTTCGCTTGATGATGTTCCGATGGTGGCATACACCATCTTCGTCACTCACACAATGCTGCCTCTGAGGAAGAGGTGAGGGCTCCTTTTGTTTACTATGAAAGTGAAGGAAGTACATGTAATGTTAAATAGTTTTAAATTTCGTCTCATTTCGTCGTGATAATTTCTCTGTCACGAACATAAATGGTATTCTCTCTTTGCAGGTATGCACTGATAGTTGGTATTTTCACGGGAGCAGTCGGCATCCTTGCCTCTGTGGTGATAGGCATGGTCCGCGATCATCAACCAACCGTTGCTAGGCAGGTATGGCGATAGGTTCCACACAGGGCATGCCAAGTTGCAGTATATACATTCATCTTTGTACACGCACATGTAGGCTTTGATGTCTGTAATGTCTTTAAAGCAAAGAAATGTTTATGTTATTTATTTCAATTGCTCCAAGATTTCAGTGTTGCAGTAAATGTTTGTGTAAGCTAATTCTTCAAGCATAATTCATTCCTCCCATTTCTCTTTAAAAGGTCATTGCTGACATTGTCATATACACATGCGTGAATGTTGTGGGGGTGTACCATAAACTGTTGACTGACACCGCACACCGATACACTTTCCTGGAGACGAGGAATTATATAAAATCACGGGCAAGCTTTGGCGAGCAGTGGAGGAGACAGGCACGTATGAGATATTCTAGTTGGCAGATCTAAAACAGTTTCTAAGACCGTTCATCACAAGCATAGACGTAATATGACTAACACGGCAGCCCCAATAGAATACTCTATCATTCACTGCGTAATCGACGCAAACGCCAGAACACCATCAGTCTTGACCAGCAAGTGCTTTAACATCAGCCACATTACTTTTATAGAACGACCTGAAATCCATGTTACTAAGGAAAGTGATGCCTGGGTATCTGGTGGATTCCATACAAGGGCACATCAAAGAAGAGGTTGATGACAGCGACGCCATCTTGGATACTAGACCTAAGCAGTTCCACGATCTTTTTATCAAGTCTTGCCAAAACGTCAGGTAGGGTTGAGTCCATGGCGTGACCGCTGTCCATGGGATTAGAGGATGCCTCATTCATACCTGTATCCGCGACCTGTATTGGGTCTTACTTTTTGTTGGCTACACAAGTCAAGATTTCCCTCAGATTCTTTCGGAATCTCTCGCAAGGGATAAGGTACATATAGAAGTTGCACGCATGATTTAACGTACCGCACATCAAAGAGACTTTATAATGTATTACCCTCAGTGAGATTAAATGTGGGGTCAGGTTCGCCGATCGATAGATTCCCTCCCAAATAATGGAATATAAGGCGCTGGGCGTCAATAGAATCAGGAACATGGAAGTAGTCATCAGAAGCATTCTCGTGATTGAGTCTTCCCCTTTTCTTTTGGTTGAGGTTTCACCAGAGCGGCCGAGACTTTGGTGTCGGCTTCTCCGGAATAATGAATACACAATCAGCGCGTTGATTATGCCAAGAAGGAGCCACGGAATACAGACATAGAAAATTGTCTCAACGAGTTCAATCGTTTGATTAACAGAGACATATTTCCCCAAAACATAACAGTTGAACTTGGGATGGGATGGGTCTTCGGTGTAGCTATAGAATACCATATTAGGCACCGAAAGGGAAAAGAACGAAAGAAAAATAATGGCAAAAAACAATCGAGCTTTAAAAAACGTGCACCAAATGGCGACCTTGAGTGGGTAAACTACAGCCACCAGTCGCAGCAAGGCTATATAAAGGAGTGTCCACGAAGACATGTTTAATGCCGTCTGGACTACTGCGAACAAATGCTTGCAATAGAAATAGCCAATTTTCCTTTTGACGTAGATCGGTGACACATACCAGAGTTGAAGTGAGAAATATTCAATACAAACTGTCATGTCGATTAATGCCAACATCCTGATACAGAAACAACTGC
The DNA here is from genome assembly GCF_910592395.1 of Lineus longissimus. Classification (NCBI taxonomy): domain Eukaryota; kingdom Metazoa; phylum Nemertea; class Pilidiophora; order Heteronemertea; family Lineidae; genus Lineus; species Lineus longissimus. The sequence goes on along the minus strand of NC_088318.1, from coordinate 18,949,351 downwards.
TGTTGTGCCTGAAATCCTTCCGGCTCATCACCAGAAAAGATAAGATATTGTTGCATAAGCCTATAACTGCGATCACGGCGCCAATGGCCTGTTCTGTTCCAAGAGAACTGAAGAGATAGATGGCATCATCAAAAACATCGCCAGAAGTTGTCATTCTGATGAAAATAACTGACTGAATATGTAGAACTGACTACATATTGACGTTATTCCTCAAGTTGCGAAGTTGCAATCCAACATATCGTTTTCATAACTAGGTGACAATGATTCTACGTGAATGCGGTCGAAATCAAACTTCCCCTCACCTCTCGTGCGCGCCCTGTGAAGCCTTCGTTTGAGTACCGGCGTCTGTAGTCCGTTCAGGCTGCCGATATGAGGGATAGACTTCGTCTATGGCGTCTGTTGGAGAGCGAATAATTGTTATTATTCACAATGTGATCTTATTTCTGTTCCTGAAAAGTTGTTTTCAGTGTATTTTCTCCTTGAAATCGATCACTTCAGGTACTATTACTGTGCATACCTAGCTAAATTAGTGTCTAGTTTCGTCTCTGATGACATTTATTTCGTAAAAATCGCTGTTTTTTTCTAAAAAGGTGTTTTTGTGGTCATTTTGGCTGTTTATTTCGAGGGTACGGTAGGAGGTCATCGTTCACTCGATAACTCTTTTTAAAATGAAATAAAAGCGTTTTAAGATACATGATATGAATTGATATTAATATTCGTTAAGTGGGATTGTCGGTGGACGTTCATTGTTGAACAGTTGTGCTGGAATTACGAAAATATATCGATATCGTTGAGAGTTCATTCATTAGGGGCCTGTTCTCAATTTTCCTTACAACGCCTCTAGCACTGGGCAATTGCCACCATCTTGAAAAGCAGTGCCGCGGATGGCTATCGCATCGCCACTACGCATGAGAACACGATGGCTGCCCTGCGCTGCATTGATAGTTCGTAATAAATTCACATAAAAACACACCAGAAGATCTCCGATTTTATTTACAAAGATCATATTTTGTTATTTATTGATAAAACAAGCCATTTTACCACAGCAGGTGACACATTAGGCCTGAATAAGACTTTAGAATTTGAAGTGGTGGTGACGATGCCGATATCCAAGATGGCGGAATTATACCAGTGGTCAAATCTCATCTATTTTGGGTAATTGCATCATTATTTCTTTTTGTGATTGGTGATTTGTAAAATTGAGAATGATTGAAAAATCAGTATTTTTTCACCCAAAGGCATGAGTGAACATTTGATAAGTTTATTGTGATTTAATTGGTAATTTGGTCGACATTTTGACAATTATATTTAGCAATATTTCGATAAATGCGGACCTGCTTCTTCCTCTTTTCGTAGTGACGGTGTTTCGATAACTCAGGTCAGTTTCACGGCAAAAATAAGTGGTAGTTTTGAAATTCGAATGTGCATTTATTGATGTAACGATAAAGTACATTTCCGAGAATAATTAGTGAAAGTTTCAGTAGGTGTCGATTTTTGTAAAGTAGTGTATAGGCGATGGATTGGCTCAGCCATGTGCTCGTCGTGTCAGCGGGGCGCAAGCCGTCATGGGGGATGTAGGCTACACTACAATGCACGTGATTGATGGTTGAACATTCACTCTCGTTGACAGTGTATTATTGAAATATTTGATTGTGATGATGGTGTATTGTACTAGGCCTTGCATGCTCCCAACGTGTGGCATATTTCACATTGATACTACCAGTATCAATTACAAAAAAATAGATTGTGAGTAACAATAGGCCTACAATACAATCAATCAATGCTACATGTCATGAGGGTGGGAACGGGGAAGGGGGGGGGTAACTGTCTCGACGTCCCGTTAGGAAAAAGGCTTATCCCGTTTCCCAATATGCAATTTTAGCTGAATCGTGACGCAAAACACGGCTTGTCTCGAATCCCGCTAAAATAAGGGTGTCTATCCTGAATCCCGACAGTTATTTTCGGCCCATCCCAGTGTCCCGAAAATACCCGTTCTCCCCCTCATAAATAGTAGACCATATTGTCACATTGATGTTTTCTTTCATTAATACAGTTAGACTTCGAGATCTACATTTTCGACAAAGGCCTGGTGTAAATTACGTACTTAATGAAGGTAATATTAATTTCTTCAAATTTGAAGCATGACGTTAATGGGGTACCAGCACAACTTCATTGACTGCTACGTGGCGCTGGTGGTAACTAAGGTATTGCATCGCTCATATCACTTGAAAAAAACATTTACCCTAGTTACGACCAAAGCTGCTTAGCAGAGGGCGATACCTCATCAGGAGCGCCACAATCATATCATTGGTGTGAAAGCATTTGTATGAAGTTTTTCAGTTCTCAATGTGTTCAAAACCTTAATTGTGAAATTGTGCACTTCGAATTCAAATTTACGTCACTACGTTAGTTTGACATCCATTGATGTCACGGTAATTTCACTGTTATGCTGTGCTGCTTTCAGGTTTAATGACACGAATGAGTACAAGTACATTACATATTTTTTTACGACGAAGGCCTTCTGTAATTTCATACGCTTCTTACGGTTAGTATTGATTCATAATTTCTAGTAAAAAAGTTAATTTTGAAAGTGAAAAATATGTTACAATACAATAGACCTGCAAATACCATATACGCAAGTTTTGAACAAATATCACACATATTCCCCAGTTGACTTGTGATGATATTGATAATGGTGGTGGTGGTGTTATCATGTACATGGCTTCTAACGTAGTAAATGTTTTCTTTTCAGCAACATTCAATAGATTTATTTACTGTATTATCATTTCGACCAAGGCGAATTCGACACTTCAATTACACAAGGTTAGTAACTTTTGTTCACAAAATCCAAATGGAGGCAAATACAGAACAATCAAACTTAGTCATTCCAGTCAGTTACTGAAGCACAGTGAAAACTGTCGGGAGCAGTGCAACTGATGGCATGTCAAACTTCCAGTGACTGTCCCTGTCCATATATTTCAAGACAGTACAAATCTTGTAATCATTTTGTTTATGCAATGTACGTTATTATGTATCATTTCAGCACAATCAAACTTAGTCATTCCAGTCAGTTACTGAAGCACAGCGAAAACTGTCTGAATTAGTGCTGCTGATGGCATGTAATTACTCTACTACCACTACCAGTGACAGTCAATGTCCATATATTTTCAAGTGTGCGAAATTAGTACTCGTCTACTTCTTAGTGTTATTTGAATGCAATGTATGTTATAAAAATATTTTTTCAACACTATATCAACATTCTCATTCCTGTCAGTTTCTGAAAATCAGCTAAAGCAATCGCTACCAATGCAGCTGATAACAGCAATTCTTTTTGTTCCCAATGCCCATCCATGACAATATATTTCACGCATGTGACAAGCATGTGACAATCATGTAATCGTCCTGTTTTTTGTGTTCTTTTCATGCAATAAATAAATTCAGTATTTTCAAATCATTGGTGCTACAAAACTATTCTCATTATAGATTATTCATATTTTATAAAATGCTGTCATGTCAAATTTTGTGTCCTATAAATCATTATGAAGTCGGCATTTTATATACAACTTTTGTACTCCTCCTAAATAAACATACAAATCTTGTTTTATGTAAACTTTGTATATGTGACCCGTCACAGCAAAACCAGGCGCATGTCGCTCTGAGCTTGGCAGGTTGAGACGGACTGTTTGTTCATTTATCTATTGTCTGCCTTTTGTAAAATATGAGCACATCAATTTCTTCCATTATCTCCTGGTGTCATTTAGGCTCATCTTCTGTGCGACATGTACCTGGTTTTGCTGTGACGGGTCACATATTCTATAGATATACAACACTCTAATGTCACAATGCCTCTCTCACTCGCTTTTATATAGCAAGATGTATGAATAAACATGACACACCAACTATGTACAAAATTGCTAACAAACTGCACCATTTGTCAGTACACCACATGAAATACAGAGATATGTCTTAATTCTAATCTTTCATTAGCGACACCATTTCTTACCAGAGTGCCTCCTTCATTCATACATCTTGTACTTTAACTCAAGATACCCATCTTTGAATATTTTTAGTATACCAAGTACTACAATGTCAATGTATTGAAGTCATGTTCTTGTAGTGTTATTGGCTTTCTATTATCTTGTCAAAATACCACTTGGTTCTCGCAAAATCTCAATAAAAACAAATGCTATTGCATGTATTGCATATTCTAACAGCTATCCACTGTATCGATTTATCCATCATCTGTACTATTTGTCACAAAAATGTTATATTATGTAAATCATATTTCATTACATAATGCACACTGCCAATTACTGCTGAACCATTCATATGTCATTTAAATAAATAATTTTCAACTTTTTAAAACCGTCTTATAGTACTGTTCTTGTCACTTAGCTGAACCAATTGCTCTATAGCATGAAATTTCCAGAAATGCCCCAGGGACTGAAAAGTGCTGTTTTAGCAGAGAGGTGTCCTAAACTGAGAAGTCGAGTTGAATGGAAACAACCAATTTGGAACCAAAAACTACTGTCCTTATTAAAGAGGTTGTCCTCAATAGAAAGGTGTCCACAAAAAGTAGGTCCACTGTATATGAAAGTACAAACCCTGGTACATGTAGTGACATCATCTACTCCTCGATGTGGACACCTGCAAATGCAGCGACAATGTCACATCAGTTATTTAATTCATCGTCCTTTGTGCAGATGGCACCACCCATCAAGCATGTTGGTGACGAATAGTGTCGCAGCATTTCGTCACCGAGCTTACACGAAAATGCACTGTCATTCATTCAGCCATAAGTGCAAGACTGTAGGGTTGTTTCCAACCAAAACATGTTCGAAATGTGTCAAGCATTCGGAACACCCAAAGACTGATTAGAGAAGTCAAAATTGAATGGAAACAACCAATTTGGGACCAAAACCAGTGTCCTTATTGGAAAGGTTGTCTTTAATAGAGAGGTGTCTACTAACGGAGGTTCCACTGTACATAATGTAGGAACCCTGGTTGTGACATTGTCCACTCCTCCAGCTGCACACCACCAAATCCACAACAATGTCACACCAGTTATTTAGTTCATCATGCTTATGGTCATTGTACTTTCATCTTATGTAAAATGTAACTTTTTACACGGTTTCAATAAACGATTTGTAATTTGTAATTTGTAAATTATAAATTTCACTAATAATTTGACGCCGCCAATTCCACTGGTCTTCGAAATACGTAAGCTACACTGCTGACGACTATGACACTCCTCACAAACCACATTGTGAATCAGACGCCGATAGGCTTGTATGATATTGTTATTGATTCTCCACAGTGGCCTGAAATAGCTTAATTCAAAATATATAAAACATTCTAACCCTGACAGTCTATTACTGTATATACAAATATAACGGAACTTTTAAACTACGTGATGAATGTTATTTTTATTTAGAATGAATAATATGCATGTATTGACCGTATACCCTTTGGCGATCGCCTTGGATGATGAATTTTCAAAATGTTATTGCCAAAACGATTTGGCGTGATGTCCAGAAATATATGCATAACATGTTTTAAAATTATGTTGAACTTAAAATTCTTGCCATATTTTGATTTTTGCAGCATTTTGTACGCTGACATCGTCAAATTTACTCCCCTGACGGCAAGTTTGACACCCATGGAGCTTGTGCATGCACTGAATCAGCTGTTTGGAGAGTTCGACCAACTAGCTGAGGTAAAGGTCGTGAAAGTCTGAGGTTCAGCTAAGATAGGTAGTCGGGAGGCTTAGCGATTTTTCATAATTGGTGTTATGTGTCAATAACATACATCTAAAAGGTTGTATCTGCATATTAGTACAGACAGACCTGATGATTCTAAGTCGTAAAAGCATTTTGAGCCGGCATCTCGAATACGTCCACTGCACCGAATCTAAACTCAAGTTTTAACTTTTTCAGCGTCACGATTGCTACCGCATCAAGATCCTCGGTGACTGTTACTATTGTGTATCCGGGCTGCCCGAACCAACAACAGATCATGCCAAGAACTGCGTGCGCATGGGCAAACAGATGATAGGTGTTATTAGGTAAGATTCCAATCAATAATCTACCAATTGCTGTCATCTAAGTTACATTTTAACATACGGAGACTGAGCCTTTCATTTGAAGATCCACCGGTTTCACAGGATCGTTCTCTTTCTACAGGCAAATCAGGAACAAGTCGGGCATTGAGTCGCTGGACATGCGCATTGGCATTCACACAGGAAATGTCCTGTCTGGAATTCTGGGTCACAGGAAGATGCAGTATGATATCTGGTCGAACGCTGTGACGATCGCAAATCACATGGAGTCGTCAGGATTACCAGGGTAGGTGGTAGCCAGCCGATTATCTCCGTACTTGGTGCGTGAGTTTTCCCCCAGCTATCAAACTAAGGCAACTATTATATAATGTCGATTCAACTTATCACCTCAAACTTGAAATAAGAGGCAGATGTGAAACCCCTATTCACTTAATGTCAATGCATAGGCGCTCTTCTAGGTCTAGATAGCCTGTATCGGTTGGTACAGGCGACATGCAGCACGTTAGCATGTTCTCAACCCTGAACCACTAGTCATCTCGCAGCGTGAACTGTATGGTGGCTTGCAACGAGTCGGGCGCCACCAGTGAAGTTCATTGAAAATCGACATTCTTCAAAAAGGACCAAACAATGAGGTAATCACACTCAGGATCGCACTTGATACTCTACCCGTTACTGATTTAAACTGCCATTGGCTCTCATTGTCCTTTCTTTACAGGAAGGTTCACGTTACTCAATCGACAGTGGATAACCTGGATGGCGAATTTCCCCTAGAACCAGGACATGGGGCCGAAAGAGATGAACTTCTGCGGCAGGAGAACATCGTCAGCTATCTTATTACTCCTTCTCCGGTAAGACATCATTTCATACCAAATTCCACATTAAAGGGGTCGCCACACTTTCTGTCCAACACGTTTATCTGACGATGATATACCGATATTGACAGAGCTCCCACTCTGACTTGAATGACAGTCGTCGGATGACAACTTTGAATCCAAATGAGTTTCAGGACATTCCGTTACTTTCCAACACCTCAGTGTACAAAACGTGTTCCCGGTGGCTCTTTCCCATCGCTGTTTCTTGGTCTTATTTTCTTGTTCTTGATGTAATGTGCCGCTTTCATCACCAACCCCTCTTACCTAGGAGGAACTCGGGGAGCATGGCGTCGATGCCGAGTCTGCGGCAGCTGACGAAGAGACTGGGGAGACTACAACAATCAATGGGTCAAGCCCACAGCGGAGCGGCGTGGTGGATGCAGTCAAGTTAACCCGGAGAGAGTCCGTGGCCATGGTCGGAGCGGTCAATAGGTTTGACAGGGACAACAGGGTTTTTGATAGTTTGACAGAATATCTGCTACAAAAAGATATACCGGTAAGCAACTTTCTGTTCGAGCTGTTATTCAGATTCTGTAGTGAGACACGGTGATCCTGCGGCAGGAGGATCTTTTAGACGAGATCGAACCCTGGAGAAACTACGAGTTGGGTTCTTTTGGGAAAACATGCGATCAGATGTGGAGAAGTGATGTACACTGCAAGGCCTGACAGGCTTGAAACATTATAGCAGTAGGCACCCTGCAGCCGAATAGTTCTACAGAACCTGGGAACGGAGTGTCATGGACATCGAGCGGCTGTTGAAGGCGTTCAATCCGGATATAAACATACATTGGTCCTCCAAAGCCATTTCTTTCATCGGTCTGAAGAGAACAGGCATCAAATTCAGTTTGAAGGTGGAGCCCAGCTCACTTCAACACATGAAGAGCTGCATGGACGATCGCCTTAAAACCTACCGTCTTTAACTTCTCTTTTTCAGACACATCTGGGTATTAACCAGCGTCTTCAAGATGTGTTTGACATTGGGAGCAAGGAGATGAGGTTAGTATGACGAGAACAAGCAGAAGGCTTGGCAGGGGATCCGTCGACTGTTTGCTTGAGCAGTGCTCCTTGTTCCGTGTTCGCTTTTTGAGATTTCGACCCGCTACACAGACAATGAAGCCTCTTTTGGCTTACTGGGTGTTCCAATATTATAGTCTGTACTGTGTGAACTATTTCTCTTGTACAGGCACATCACGGCACATGTGCCTTTTGACTGGGAATACAAAGACCAACATTGACCAATAGGGCTAATAAATTCATCTCTACTATACCTCAAATACCTTTCCAGGGAAATAAAGCAAACTGCCTCGAAGGAGATCAACGGGTTGACCCTCGCCTTCCGCCAGACGTACATGGAGCTCGACTACGTCAAGCAGAGGGACATCAGACTGAAGATATCTGTCCTGGTGGCTTTCTTTGTCTTTCTCGGAGTCTTTGCCGTTCAGATGCTACTTCTCAAAAGGTACGAAGAAGAGCCAATTGAGTGTTCAAGAAAGAACCTGTAGAATACTTTACAATCATGTCTTTTAAAGTTCTGTTGAGTCTTTCAACCGGCTTATTGCATTAGAGAAGAGTCGTCCGCGTGATGTAGTGGAAACACCGGTGACTGTCACCTCTGAGGATCCGGGTTCCAGTCCCGGTCGGTCCCGGTACACTCATGGGATAAAGAGAGACCCCGGTGACTGACACCTCTGAGGATCCGGGTTCCAGTCCCGGTCGGTCCCGGTATACTCATGGGATAAAGAGAGACCCCGGTGACTGACACCTCTGAGGATCCGGGTTCCAGTCCCGGTCGGTCCCGGTATACTCATGGGATAAAGAGAGACCCCGGTGACTGACACCTCTGAGGATCCGGGTTCCAGTCCCGGTCGGTCCCGGTATACTCATGGGATAAAGAGAGACCCCGGTGACTGACACCTCTGAGGTTCCGGGTTCCAGTCCCGGTCGGTCCCGGTATACTCATGGGATAAAGAGAGACCCCGGTGACTGACACCTCTGAGGTTCCGGGTTCCAGTCCCGGTCGGTCCCGGTATACTCATGGGATAAAGAGAGACCCCGGTGACTGACACCTCTGAGGTTCCGGGTTCCAGTCCCGGTCGGTCCCGGTATACTCATGGGATAAAGAGAGACCCCGGTGACTGACACCTCTGAGGATCCGGGTTCCAGTCCCGGTCGGTCCCGGTATACTCATGGGATAAAGAGAGATGCAGCGTACTCTCTTCGACACCGTAGGTTTCCTCCAGGGTCAAAATGTAAAGTTTTATAATTGCGTTTTCTTCAGAAATCTTGCCGTCTACGTGACCTTCGGCAGTGGTTGTCTTTTCTTCGCCCTTCTAGGAGGGACGCTGACAATATTGGACTACAAAGTGATCCACTACCGGGAATTCACCCCACCCTGGGTCTCCCACCCTGCAAGCACAGCTGGCTTCAGATATTTCGCCATATTCCTGGTGTTGGCTGCCATATTTACGCTCTCGATCGTTACAGTGGTATGTATTTCATATTGGGCAACCTCTGCCACACGAGGTATGTAAGAGTGTGTACAAGTGCGTTTGGATATTGTTGGCAGCCGTATTCGCAATTTCAGTGTTATAGTGAATACATTCCGACTCATAGTTAGGCCCTGACCCTGTGGCTTTTAACTGCTTTTTTGGTAAACTTGTCTTTAACATTATTGGAAGACAATATTGGAAGACTTGTCTTTAACATTATTGTTGATGCCTTTTCAGGGTAGCTGCGAATACGCTGATCTAAGCTCAGTGAATATCTCCCAGTTTAACAACGCGTTGATGGATAGGTTTGAAAGTGATGGAGTATGCGTCTATCAAACGGTAAGGGGAAATACGGGGCTTTTAAAAAACATTGCCCTGTTATATAAAAGGTTCATCATTGCTATCTAAAAAACAGTGGTCAATAAAGGCTGAACTTGCAGCGGTATTTCCTCGGGCGTTGTCTTGAAGCTGAGCATGGTCAAGACATTGAGGGTCAAGATGCGATGTCCTTGATTCAGGTACTCATCAGTTCGCACTTGGAGTGGGCTTCGACCGGAGTGAATGTCACTTTGACATGGGCGAGATTTCCTGTGCGCAGTAATAGGTCTAGCAGGCCAATAGAAATGGGTTTATTCTTGTCTTCCATTTCAGTACTTCCTCTACAACCTGTTGATATCAATGATTGCCTGCAGCATTTTCATTCGTCTGCTTTTCCCTCTCAAACTCTTCTTCCTGTTGGTGATGATCGGGGTATTCTACGGAATATGTTTCGGACCGTACAGATATGTTTTTAATTTGTTCGACATACTCATCAGCACAGAAGACCTACTACACTTGAAAGTTAGAGGACCCATATACACGTGCTTTCTCTTTGTGACGCTTTTTATACTCAGCCGACAGGTAAGTTTTCACTGAGCTTTCAACATATCCCTCGAACCAGTGTGAATAGCGTCGATGTACTGTGCGATAGAACTTCTTTGGCCGACTTTTGTAACTTAACCTGACTTACTTTGCTCATACCTGTAGTGAGACGCTTTAAAGACATCTGATTTGGACATCATTCGTGTTTTATTTGAAGATCTCGTAATATCACGCTTGTCCGTGAAAGTTTGATTTACACGAACATGTGACATGTTTTTAATAGGTATTCCCTGCATTCCCTGCATTGGCTCAATGTGCAACTCTGTTGGAACGCTATAATGATCGTTTAGCCAGCATTTCTTCCCTTTTCTTACAAGATCGAGTACGATCTCCGGCTCAACTACCTCTGGAAGACAAAGATAGCCGAGGAGGACAAGACTCTGAAACGAGCTGAAACCATCAACACGAGATTATTAGAAAACATCCTGCCGAAACACGTGGCAAAATACTTTCTCAGACCGAACAGGGACCGAACGGTAAGGTAGAAGTAAGAGATGTCTCCCAGGAAAAGGGGTCTCGACTGTGATATTCTGACTGATTATGGTAGATGGTTCGATATAGGCCACGACGTATTTCAATACATCAGATTGAAAAACGCGTGACAGAATCCAAGAATAGGACAGTCCCCATTTCTGTCTTCTACACCGGCTTACGATGCTATATATGAACTAGCAAAGTGGTTTACTGTGACAAGCTTGACGGTGTAGTATGATTTTCCTTTCATTTCATGAGAATGAAATGGGGAAGTTTTATTTCGCCTTCTCACCTAACATTGTGAAACACACACGTGTTTATTCTTCATTTACAGGAGGTCTATCACAGCCATTATGATCACGTGACCGTCATGTTTGCCGCCATTACTGGTTTCCTCTATGAGGAAAACGAGGTTAATGGGATGGGAATAGGAAGCATTAGACTGCTGAACGAAATACTCATTTCTTTTGACAAGGTCAGTTGAGAACTCAACCTCCTCCTCAGGAAGGATCTGTGGTTATCAAAGGAGGGTATTCCCAACAACAACAAAAAGAGCGACCGCCACGCCACCATACGGAGGTTGTCAAACACTTATTTCACTGCGAAACATAACATTCCTTTTTTATACGAGGCCTGTTTATGTCTCGCATGGTTGTTTGAATTCATGACGTCCCGCTGGCACAGTCACCTCAAGTGCTAAACCAGAACATGACCTCATGACTTTCCGACAACTTGGTGTCGCCAACTTCTTGTCTATTTGTACATTTTTGAAGGGGTTGTGGGCCGAGTCAAGGGCTGTTAGTTGGCATACTTTCATGGTTAAAAGGGTCTTTGGTGAATCTAGGGTTCTTTGGTGTGTGAATGCCCTATATCCTCAACTGAACTCTTGCCATCAAACATTAACAATATTCCAATGTTGTACTTGACTTTGTTGCTCAGGCCTCTCTTTTGCTCTCTTATTAGCTTCTTGACAAGATCGAGTACAAATCAATAGAGAAGATCAAAAGTATAAACACGACCTATATGGCAGCAGCGGGCCTTGCCTCTGAGGAAGATGATACGGTGAGAGACACGTCTAGTATTCACGGGGTCCGATCAAAGACAAAATTATTTTATTCGTACGCGGCTTTGCTCATGCATAACTAATCGTGGTGATTACTTTTGCAGTTGTTCAGGCAGGCAGCAGGGGCAACAGCGTATTATGTAATCATCCGCCATCCCTTAAACTATATTCATCTCACTAAGCCGATTAAAATCTTTAAGTTGACACGTTGCTTTCCTTTCCAGAGTCGAGAATTCAGCACAAGTTTACCTAAGATTTGAAACGAAATAATCTGACGCTTTCTTTCAGGATGGCTCCGCTGAGAAACAGGCAGACAGTGCTGCATTGAGCAGACGATATGTGCGTCAGATGGTGCGCTTTGCCTTCGAAATGATGGAAGTGTTGGAAGAAAGCAACAAGGACTCTTTCAATGATAACTGCGCCTTAAGAATAGGTAAGAAGAAAGATTCAACTTAAGTACTTCATGTTACGTCCATGACTAAAAGATTTAAATTCGAATAGATACTCAACCTGAAAATCACTCTACTGCAGGTATAAACCACGGCGAGGTGATAGCTGGAGTGGTGGGTGCGCAGAAACCTCAGTACGATATCTGGGGAGACACGGTGAACATCGCCAGTCGGATGGAGAGCCATGGCCAGAAAGGACGCATACAGGTGGGTGAGGGGCGAATTCTGCTGTTTTCCACTTTCCGTCTGGGATTTAGTTGTCCTTGAACCCCTTTAGTGTGCTCCGCGCAGGGCCACGCGTGCTTCTGCCACGTCATTCACCATGTATGGTGACCGCAGCTTCTCAAGTTGCGGCCCAAAGCTTGTGAAATGCCCTCACGGTTGCGATCGGAAATGCGATGATTCAAGAGGCTTCTGGTTGGAGACTCCTATCTCAGCCAATTGTTTGGGAGAGGCAGCGCACTGAGTGTGGTATAACCACGGAAGGGCGTGCTTTTGTGTATCATATGATAGTGATGTTGTAAACTGAGCAGATTCATTTGATCAGCAATTTATAAATAGTGGTCCTTATCATGATTCCTCTTTCTTCTTTCACCTTTTTTCCAGGTTTCAAAAGACACAAAAGTATTACTTGCCCTCGAGGGCATATCTTGTGACACGCCTCGGGAGATGTTCGTCAAAGGGAAGGGAGACATGGTTCTGTATTTCGTCACCCCTGAAGAACCGGGGCGGTCCATTGAGGAAAATCACGGTGTTGTCGGAAATGGACAACCTAAAGTCGGAATGCAAGCCACTGACAACGAACTTGTGAGTCCCGACTCACAAAATCATGAGCCAAGCGAAGTTGTTACGCAACTTTAGACATTCTGCAGCTCAAGACTAGCGCTATTCAAACCGGGAACTTGCAATTTATGCCGAAATGATGGACTGTGTGGCAAACGCTGTGATTTTACATGCATATTAATATATCATAATTGAAAAGTGATGATTGATTCGACAAAGTGCGGATATAGTTAATGCAGACCTATTGTAAACCTGTCAAATACTCGAGGATTTCACACATGACATCGATTTACAAAGACAAAATCATGTATATTCCTAATTGGAAAAACCGCTAAAAATATTGTGATCTGCTTCGAACGAGTGTTCGAATGCCGTGCGGTGTACGGTGTCTTTGCACGATCGGCCTGACTTCAATCGTGGCTCGTCTCATGGTTTCCCACTGAGCGATACAATGATCGAACGTGATGTATTAAAGATGACTAGGCCATGTACGTTTAGTAACAATGTCAGTCCAATGGGTTATTGAATTTTAAAACAGGCCCCAGACACCGACAGAGTAATATACTCTAGATCAGTCTTGAGGTGACTCCACATAATTTGATTCGTAGGAATGCCACTTAAGCTATTGGTTTGCTAAGCCTAGTAGTGTTCCATAATGTGCTACTCTCTTGGTGTTGATCAGGGCGTATAATAAAGGTGGGGGTTTCAAGGCCGCCGGTTAAACTTCTCAAGTATTCCCACTGATCAGGCCCAATCGAGTCAAAATACATGGTCATCATTGAAACCTATGATTTGTCGGAGAAAGGCCTAGAGATGTTGACAAGAAACGTGTCTTGAACGATTTTACAGTCAAATATACTTAGATTTTGAAGAAGTTAAGGTTCCTGTCACTTGTTTTACACCAGATGATTGAGGATCAGCATGAGGCCGCTTGGGATCACTGAAGAGATTGGCACCGCAATATGAATCTTATCTGATATGGTGATTGCCTTCCTAATGGATGTATGAATACGGAATTCGATAGAATCTATGTGAAAAACTGATTAACTCTACACTGTACGTTAATGATTCGGGCAAAAACTTCCATGTTCTTGCTCTAATTTACGTGATAATAGTTGACAGAAATCAAGTTATCGTCCACGAAGTTCGTGGCAAAATATTTTTGGCACCTGTATGACCTATCGTGGCGAAACCAAGTCTAGAGAGTAAACAAAATAGATAAATCCCTCTGTGCATGAACGAACTTTGTCCACTACGTCCAATTAAAGAGTTAACACGACTCTGTTACACTACAATATTTGGCTGAAACATTCGAATCGACGACCACCACTAATGAACTCCTGCTGGGGGCTGTCGTAACTTTGTACAATGATCCCATGGAAAAATTCACTGTCAAGTGAAGATTACGAACTGATCACACACACGGACCACTTGCGATCTGACATGGCATGTTTCTATACTAATTTACATACTTACCGACAATAACCTTTACAATTGCAACTAGAATTAGACAAATTGAACATGGGCGTCGTCGGCGTTGGACCAATCCTTCCCACAATACTTAAATACTGACCAGACTTATTCCCGCTGTTGCAAGAATCGAAGTCATTTGGAGTCGAACAGCTGCCTTGTCAACATCATGTCTGCTCCGAACATTTTCGCTTTGCCATTCGCCTTTCTCTGTCTTATTCTGATCAAGGTAAGGTGGCTTCTTCATATTCATGTTTTTCATATTTGTGTGCAACTTTTTATTTCAAAATATGGGCCTATCCAGAGAGACCACTGGTAGAGCTTTTAGAGCGCCTCTGGCTCATTTTCAGTAGGTCGTGGGTTCAAATGTAGGAGGTGTCATCACCGCTCCGTCTCCTTGCCCAAAACGCGTCCTGGCACAAATTCAATTTCACGTGAAGTTGAAACCTAAAATAGCCAACTAGTGCGACAAACCTCCGCTGTTTTTAAGGGTAAGCCAACAATATGCACCCACTCCAAAAGCAAACTTTTACCCCATAACGTGAATTCATGCCTCCCATCTCCTTTGCTTGGGTACGGTACGGTAGATTGGGGTATTGGCGTGCAAAAACAATACAAGAAAGATAAATTATTGTTTTCTATGATCTGGATGTTCATATTAAGGGTTGACCACAAGCACTCGCCGCCATTTTGCCAAGAACTTCAAATCCTAAAGCAATTGGAATCCCTTCAATACAAAGTGTATGCCCAGTTCAAGGGTGCTTTAGGATTTGAGGTTCTTACCAAATGGTGGCGCCTATGGTCAACCCTCAAAATATGGCCACCTTTCTAAAATTAAGTGTCATGTTTGGCAAAATGGTTTCATATCCCTTAATCGTTCTTGCCTATCAATTTCAGATCTCCATCGCGGCAGGTAAGCAAGTTTTCTGGGAAATATCCAAATAATGAGGACAAGAAGCGTAGTTGGGCGGACCAGCAATCTGCGAATACTTGATGTGTCCGTTGCTCCACAACTCGGTGGTACCATGAACTATTCAGAGTGGTTGTGCGATTACGCTTGCCCCATGCGATTACATGTAGAGCGTAATCGCATGGGGCAATCGTGAATCACACAGCGCATGCGTCATCGCCACCGCGAACATGCTTTCATCTCAGGCGTTCTCGCAGAGACGAATCATTAGTGTGCACTGGGGCGAGCACACCTTCTCGAGCCCATTCACTCAATGGGACATGACGCGATTTCACATGGCCTAATTTTTACAACGGATGAGCAATTTTCCCGTATGCATCACATGACTTGTATTTTTTTCAAATCACCGTGGAAATCTTTCAGGACCTTGTGGAGGACAATCAGTGACCTACTCGTGTCTAGGATGGATGGGTCGGCATGGCGACAAATGTTTCAGTCTCGTCAAGGGGATGAAAAACCGGAACGCTGCTCAGAAACACTGTGGATTACTCGGGACCAAAGCTGGCATGACACCAGGCAACCTCGCAACGTTGAAAAACTCTGCTACTCATAAATTCGTAGTTGACAATGTCATGTGAGTTTCAACTCCTTTGGTTGTATTCATGGAGGTACTAACTTCCTTGTTGTATCCAACTGTCGGGAGCCTTTTCCTCCTCAGTCATACTAGTTAAAGTCGGTCTTTTAGTTGACAGTCATGCGAAACTAAATATGTTGTAATCAACTGTGAGGAACCATTTCTTCGTAGTCTGCCGCGCGGACTAAAAACAAGAGCTCATGACGATCCACCTATCCCTCTTGCAGACTCTGGAGGTGGGCCAATTATCGAAATGCAGCACCAAATATAGGCCTACTACGTTGTATTTTGGTTTTTTTTTCAGCAATGGAGTTACACGTGCTACATGGCTCGGTCTGAAGGACACTGCCACTGAGGGAGATTGGGTGTGGCAGGATGGGACGAGCTACAGCTACAACAGCTGGGCGGTGATAAACGGTGTGCAACAACCGGCAGGTGGAGCTGCCCAGAATTGTGTGGTTCTCGAAGGCGTCAGAAATAGAGGTGCGGATCGACGCGCCAAATGGAATGATGTCGATTGTGCTCGCAAAACCTGGTCTGTTTGTCAATTTCCAGCCGACTACACATGGTAATTAGTCCTTTTAGCATCGGTTGTCAAATGTGACTGTGGGAAAGGGCACTCTCTCTTTACAGGGAATCGACATCTAGATTGTTAAGCTCCGTCGAGGGCCTTTACACCAAATATCCCATTCCGTCATTGAGCAGAAAGCGTCCGTTAAAAGCGTACATTTATATTTCTCCTTTTCTTAACAGCGGAGGATATCAACTCACTGATGCCCCAACGGATGCACCCACTGATGCCCCAACGGATGCACCAACCGATCCACCAACCGATTCACCAACGGCCGGACCAGTGTCGTGCCCTGGTTGGATGACCTCGTATGATGGCAAGTGCTACAAGCTCATCACGGGCAGGAAAACGTGGTCAGCTGCTCAACAAAACTGTGAAAATCTTGGAACAAAAGCTAGCCTGACAGGCAACCTCGCAGCTATAGAAAACTTTAGAACGTTCCAGTTTTTTGTTGACACCCTCATGTAAGATATATTTCTGTTGATTCATAAATACACGACAGGCAAAAGAAGAGTCCTGTTTTATATCAAATTATGGGATATTAGATTCTATGATTGGAAGTTGTAGATAAATGGTTTGCGAAAATAAATTTCTGCCATTTTGAAAAGCCCTTTTCACAGGCAACGTATGTTTACCATTGCGACTTCCATAGAAAGGTTGTTTTAATCGACGAGAGGAGATCAGTAAGTTCTCACAACAGGCTGTTATTATTGGGAGATTGAGGTTAAAGCTGTTAATACTTTTATTAAAAAATGCGATGATGATAATAGTTTTAATGTCTTACTGATCAGGACTCAGGATCGTGACATATGGATCGGACTGAACGACAAAAGTTCCGAGGGCACTTGGGTGTGGCAGAGTGGTGTGCCCTACAGGTACAAGAAATGGGCTAGCCTAAACGGGGTGAAGCAGCCGGCGGGTGGAGCTGCCGAGAATTGTGTGTTCATTGAGAATGGTAAATCTGGATGGGATGATGCGGCGTGTTCAACTAGAACCTGGTCGATCTGTCAGTTCACAAATGATAATGGCATTCTCTGGTATGTATTTTCAGCATCGAAGGGGCCCGGGGAGCCATATTGTATAAACCGGTGTAACATATATACTTGTCCTCGAAGAAAGTGTGCCGCGAATGTGTGTAACCAAATGTGGTCGAAAAAATGGATCATGAAACCTAATTGTAAAATGATAATGAATGAATTAAGTCACTAACATACACGTTTTCAATTTCAGAGATGCAGCTCCTTCCATCAACCTGACAGACGTAAACAATGACGATTCGTTATTCAGAATCCACTTTATAACACAGCCTTGTATTATGCTAATGGTAATGAAGGACTCTGGTTCGAAATGAGCGCAAAAAATGTATTGTTCACCTTTCTGGTTTATTCGACAGTGCGTCTGCATACGTTGTTGTCGTCTGCATACATTGTTGTGCAACTGCATACATTGTTGTGCAACTGCATACATTGTTGTGCAACTGCATACATTGTTGTGCAACTGCATACATTGTTGTGCAACTGCATACATTGTTGTGCAACTGCATACATTGTTGTGCAACTGCATACATTGTTGTGCAACTGCGTACATTGTTGTGCAACTGCGTACATTGTTGTGCAACTGCGTACATTGTTGTGAATCAAAGACAAAAAATCTTTAAAAATTTTCTTTTGTTCATTTGTTGTTAGGCTTTAAAACAATTGTTTAAAAAGATTTCTGTGTAGTGTACAGTGTGTTCATAAAACGAGAAATCTGAACCTGATATTGTCCCTGCTCTATTAAAAAACAACGGTTTCTCTGTAATCCGTGTTTTTAACTCGACAACTGAGCTGTCGGAGCAAAAGTGAAGCGTCAAGGCAAAAATTTCATCGAAATATTTAATTGGAATTTGAATACGGGTTCAATTTATTTGACACATCTAGTTGTACTTTTTACTGATCACATTTAATTGTCTTTTTTTTATTGATACACATTTTATTTCACTGGTTACCTGGTTAAAACTCGGAGTCGATTTCAGAAAGCGAATAATTTGCCAGATAATGACACCAAATTCATGTTTGAAGAACTGTTTATAGAAATGTTATCTTCATGAAGGCTAAACATCCGTGTAGACTTGAGAATGTAGTTGTCCGTTCTTCGTGTGTGGGAACTTCACAGTAGTATCAATCAGCAGATGAAAGATGGCGGATGCCGTCTGAAACTTTCTGCAAGTTTCCAGTTTCTATGCAGTTGTTTCGTCTGATCAAGCTACCTGATAGACTGTCATGTCATGTAAAGTAGACTGTCATGTCATGTAAAGTAGACTGTCATGTCATGTAAAGTAGACTGTCATGTCATGTAAAGTAGACTGTCATGTCATGTAAAGTAGACTGTCATGTCATGTAAAGTAGAATGACGTAAACTAATTTGATTTACGCACCGCGTTGTTTTTCTGTACCATGTTAGAGTATCAACACTGAACTTGTTAACAGCTGAAATAAGGCGACGTCTGTAAATTGCACTCGGCACTTTTGTCTTGTTTTTGTGCTCTGTCTTGTCTTGTGTTACATTGTTACATAAAGCAAAGTTTTAATTAGTTAACGTAAATACACGATTTAAAAAATATCATTTTAGTGTTCTTTTATGTCAATGCGACATGGAGCAGATTAGAGCGGAGATTAATCGGTCAAAAGATATACATCAAATTTACGATGCCAGTGCAAGCTGATCGAAAGCCAATTTACATCATGACAAGCAATGATGGCCAAATCCTTGTCCGGTGTAGAAGTTTGAAATGTCCCCGCTGGAAAAAGTGTCTGTCCATATCAATTGTTGACTGATCAAGGTGTATGGTTCTCCGATAGACAATGACCTTCAATACCTCCGCTATTGAAGAACGCATAGAATCATTTGTTCGACGGACACCCCATCCTAGGACATTTCAAACTTTTACACCGGCCCCTGATTGTCGACATTCCAGACCGGAAGACATGTTGGTTCGGTTAGAGGCCGTAGTTGCGGACGAGGAGGTTCGTCCCCTTCCTGATGCACAGTATGTCGTCACGCTTCGCCTGGAGAGACTTGCCAAAGATGAGAAAGTCTCCTTTCGTGTTACGGTAGTCCTTTGTGGATTTCCAGCCACATGACTGTGAATCCCTGCAAAGCATTTGCAAAATGGTTAGGATTTGTGGATGTGTGGAGAGAATGTCAGGATGCCAGGATCGGCGCTCATCGGAAGTGGTATGAAACCTGCCTTAAGCATTGAGGCACAGGCAGATGTCGGCGTATTGGTTGCGACCCATGCCAGAGCTCTGGTGGCAGTCACGCTGCTCTTTGATGGCGAGTCGCCTCCTTAAACAACAGGACTGAAGCGACATTTCCTGTTCTCGAGTCTGCAGATGGTTGAAATGTCTGCTTGTCTGGTGGCAACCCTTCTACGTCAACCGAGTGGATCAAATCCCGATTCTCAAATGATAGTGGTGATCACGTCTTCACAAACTAGCAGTTTCTGCCTGTAAATACTAGAGGAATGTGACCCTGAGCATGATGCCAGAATAACAAACAGATTTCTGATCGGCCAGTACCTGGTTGGAAGCTGCTTGGGTAAACGAGAGAACCCGGGATCCGTGGGATGTAATCGGTCATGCAGCTAGGATCCGATTGAGATATCTCGTACGCATTTTCAAAGAAACAAGGAATAACAAGAAAGCTTGACGTGTCGAAGTCTAATTTGCTATCCATTGGACTTGCCAGGCAGCTTTACATGCCAAAGCATGGCAAAGAACAAGTCGTATTGGATGCAAGGACATGTAGCTTAATGCCTTTCACAGCGTTCGAATGTGCCCTGTTGACGGAAATCGACCAGCAGGTATTGGCTTTTGATCAATCGTTTCTGATTTGGGGAAGCACGGTGGAAGAGGAAGTCTGCAATTTGAGTACAAAGGTGGGGTCGTTATTAGCAGTCCAGTCACAGTACATGTCCCTTCAGCATGCAAATACGTCGAGGGAGGACACTCTGGTACGAATCACCCATTGCTGCACGTATACTCGTAGAAATAAATAATAAAACAACAACCGACTTTGGTTAAAAGCCTCTTTACTATGAAATCTAGTATTTCTTCCATTGGTATCAGCAATAGTTGATGGATTTAATAGATAGCTAATACAAAAGACACCGCACTCGGTCATTGGCTCGTGTCCTACCGTTAAAGGAATCGCCCAACAAGTGATTATGTGGCGGTTGAACGGTATGGCCATCATGAAGCGTGATAAGGTTTCATTGATAAATCAAGTAGTATGCTGGGCCCTTTAAAGCATGCCGGATCTACGGCGATGTAAAACTTTGAAATGACCTAGGGGAGAATGTCCGGAGAACCAAAGCGTCTGTTATGTGCTTATAATCTCGGTGGTGGTCTACCATAACCCGTCAGAATACGATACAACTGGACCCCCCCCCCCCCCTCCTCCACGACTGGCTAGAAATAGCGTGAATAGTCGTGAATGAAGATGATGTGACGGTGATAGTGAATGTTGTTGAGATGATGATGATGACGGTCAAGATGACGATGATGTTGATGACAAATAGATTATGAGGACATAGAGATTCTTCTTTCAAACCCTTCCTCAATCCTCCCTGTTCGGTTCTGGATACCAGAACGTTAAACCAGTGACACCTCCCGCCTCTGCGATTTCTAAAACAACTTTGAACATTTTGCGGTTGAGCAGAACTAAAATGACCAGGGCTATGAACATGAAGATGAGCATGTAGTGATCATGGTCAAGACTATGATATTGATGAATTCAAACTAGACAATGAGGATAAAGATAGTGGGTGTTGGAATGTATAGATAGTAGTCACATAGTGCAAGATTTGATGAAAATAAGCATGATAAACTGCAATGGTGTTCAGAAAATGATGATGCCGGTGACATCCGCATTGATGATCATGATAAAGATAAGGGAGGTGTAGACGGTAAAGGTGATGATCATGAAAATAACAATGCAGATTGCTTATAAATAAAACAAAATGAGTTGAGGCAAAATGTAAACAGGACGACGAACTTCCGAGGATCTAAAATGTTTTGAAAGTTGATGGTTCGATCTTTTTCGGTGTTTTCGAGTTACTGGTGTGAAACAGTTATGAGTGTCGTATGAGTCCATGATCATGTGCATTGATAATGATGACGATGATGAAATGTTGATGATGATCATTGTGATGATGTTGAAAGAAGAGTGTTGCGATGTCGGCTAATAGTGGAGCAATGATTATTGCCTTGAAAGATAAGGCAAGGTGTCTTGTTATGGTGGTCAAATACAAATGAAAGAGGCCAACTTATGGTTAGAAGATGTACGATGGTGTTTTAGGATCAGAAGAAGTGTTCGATGACAGTGAAGAACATGACGATGGTTTGTGTATGTTTTGATCTATACCATGGTTTGTGAGTTGTGAATGAAGAGGTTGTTGATGATTGTGAGCAGTGGATTGTGAGTTGTGAATGAAGAGGTTGTTGATGATTGTGAGTAGTGGTTTGTGAGTTGTGAATGAAGAGGTTGTTGATGATTGTGAGCAGTGGTTTGTGAGTTGTGAATGAAGAGGTTGTTGATGATTGTGAGCAGTGGTTTGTGAGTTGTGAATGAAGAGGCTGTTGATGATTGTGAGCAGTGGTTTGTGAGTTGTGAATGAAGAGGCTGTTGATGATTGTGAGCAGTGGTTTGTGAGTTGTGAATGAAGAGGTTGTTGATGATTGTGAGCAGTGGTTTGTGAGTTGTGAATGAAGAGGCTGTTGATGATTGTGAGCAGTGGTTTGTGAGTTGTGAATGAAGAGGTTGTTGATGATTGTGAGCAGTGGTTTGTGAGTTGTGAATGAAGAGGTTGTTGATGATTGTGAGTAGTGGTTTGTGAGTTGTGAATGAAGAGGTTGTTGATGATTGTGAGCAGTGGTTTGTGAGTTGTGAATGAAGAGGCTGTTGATGATTGTGAGCAGTGGTTTGTGAGTTGTGAATGAAGAGGCTGTTGATGATTGTGAGCAGTGGTTTGTGAGTTGTGAATGAAGAGGTTGTTGATGATTGTGAGCAGTGGTTTGTGAGTTGTGAATGAAGAGGTTGTTGATGATTGTGAGTAGTGGTTTGTGAGTTGTGAATGAAGAGGTTGTTGATGATTGTGAGTAGATGTAGATGGAAAAGAAGATGACAAATGATGATATGGTGACGGTGACTATGATGATGATAACGACGATGAATCGGAGATGGAGTTAATGTTGCAATGAATTGGACTTCCTGTGACTACGAAAACATCCATAATGGTACAATGCAATGGACATGAATGGAATATGCCATGAATTGCCATCGGAAGAGGGGAAGGGGAACAATCTGCCAGTTTTGCATATCGGCGAATAAAAGCCCGCTTCGGTTGTTGCCAAAAACGGGCATGTGCAGGGCTTAGATCAGAAACTGGTCACTAATACTTTTGTCGTTTAGTGCATATCTTAACTAGCTTAACTATAAATGATATACATGAGGATTACGTGGGGGAGGGGGGCAGTCCACATCAGCCACTGACCAAGAGCGTGGTTTGCAGATAGAGTCTACAGGTTTTACAGCTTTACATTTTCTAAACTTCTGGCATAGTTTCTTCACATCAACTAGACCCAAGACAACAGTGCATTTTCTACAATTTGCACAGTTGCCTTGGCTCAAGTTAAGGTGAAATACTGCAGTATATCTAATCCATCCATTTACAAATACATGTCATTTTGTTTCGTACATCTTGTAAAAGAATACATTATTTGAAAAATGGAACAGTGAACGTTTGCATGTTCAGAATGAAAATGATGAAAATATATTTACAAACAAAATCTACCTGTCGTGGGAAAGTGTTGTAATCTCTCGGCTGGCGTTTAAAACTCGTATCGGGTACAACTATATGGGCCCTATTACGTCCGATTGGGAAGGCTTCGAGAATTTCGAAGTGGAAAACTTGAACGCGAAATCTGCCTAGCGTCTCCCTTGAAACCTTGCGAACAGCTGGTGGAGACGCATTGGCTTGGAACTCTCTCGGCCAAGGCCTACGCCAGGAGAACACTCTGAACAAGTTCAGGAAGGCTCTAAAAACTGAGCTTTTCAGAAAACATTTCTAATGACTGTCAACTATAGTGGGGAGCGCTTTCGAACATTTTCAAATGGAAACAGCGCTTTATAAATTTAACTTTATTATTATTGTAACCTCAACGTTCTGATGTGCAGTGTGTGTGTGTGGGGGGGGGGGGGGGGGGGGTCGTTGCCAGCATTATGACGTCAAATGATCCAGCAGTATACATTATGTGTTGAAAATGCTTCGATTCTTTGATAGATGCAAATAATCTCTACGCATGTGTTAACATGAATGACTACAAGTATGGTGTAACACTCTATACATTCTGTATGGATATAAACTGTACAATAATGAGACACCGCTAAGGACTGGTGAAATTAACCAAGCTCATCAACACTTCCAGTCAACCTGGCGAAGACCAGTCAGCCTGGAAAGTGTAACACCAGTACATTCAGTAAGCCAATTCTCTCTTAATAGAACCAGAGTCTTTCGACCTGATGGAACATATTGGAGCAGGTTCCATTTATTTGATTTTCAACCACGACATTGAATCATGAACAGTAAACGTCAGCAGCCCTGTAGCGCCTAAAACTTCTTTAAACTCAATTATGTATTAAACTGCATACATTGTGCTGCGCACTTTTCGCCTTGGAACCAAAAATAAAACTGGCGGATCCGCGTGTAAAAGAACAACTCCTTCTGAACTAACAGCTTCTCAAATACAACACTAAGGACCTATCTGCACATAAGCGTTTCACGCCATGTTTTACGGTTTTACGCAAGATATACACGGGCAGTGAGTTCAACGTTGCCCGGTTGCTAGTCTATCAATCGAGACGTAAAATGCTAATGTGTGACTGAGCCTTAAATCAGTTTCATACAGCATGTACCTAACTGAATGGAGTTGACCATTATCCAGCCTTTTCTAGGTTATCTCTTTCATGGTCCATTAGATTGTCAGCAGCACGTTTGAGAATTGTGAGACAGCGTTCCTAATAAAACCCGTCCAGTTAAGTACACACTGTATCATCATGAAACTATCACATGTTACAACGTTTCAAACGCTGTTCATTGGACTACATCCATGATTACAATGAGACGCCCTCTGGTGTGCCGATGTGCGACTTTTTCTTCGTGTTTTTCTTCTTGAAGACAAAGGAAAAGATGAAGACATCAAAAATCTCATAAATGCTAAGAATACTGGCGCCAACGAAGAGGCCCATGGACCCTCCTATATCACCTAGAAATGAGAAAACACGAGGTTAGTTGGAGGAAGAAACGCTACGAGCATGACCTGCATCTGCCTGAATAATGTAAGCAATGACTACAGCATCTAATCTACCCCAAGGTACCGAATCACGACAAGAGCGGGCTATTACAAGATGCATTGATTGAGGTATTTACGTACAACAGAAAACCAACAGAAACAATAGCCATTGAATAGGACCTATTCATAAAGTAGATGGTTACGGTAGCGTAACCATAATAATTCACGCTTGCATTGACAATACGGGGATTAGTCTAATGGAGGGGGGTGTTTCTCGGTAATGCTTTGTTATTCAAGGTAGGATTAGGTAGGTTACCATTCGATGCGATGTTGCAAGCTTTGGACATCGTTAAAGGCCAAAGCTTGTGTTGGTTCGGTTTGGATGCAGTGAAGCATCAACTACAAAGCCTAGATTAGTGTCATTACACGTTCATCTTAGTAGGAAACTACTCTTTACCGAGTGCGACTGCGCGATAACTCAAAATCGGTGTGTGGAACCTGTGGGTTCCCCCGAACGCGATAGCTCATCTTAGGGTATACTTGATCGAAGAAGCAAGTCCTTTGTTTGCGTGTGGAGTGGGGCGAACCAAGCCGCAGTCTAGTCAGGTTCAAGTGTGGTTGTCCGGGGTTTTTTCTGCCACCGTGTTTTAAGTCAGGGTTTCATATATTTTGATATCTATAGGAAACCGCCACCTCAAATTTAGAGTTTTTATGAAGAAGAGAAGGTTGACAGTCATAGGAAAGGCTACAGTCAGATGATGTGTTAACATACATGTTCAACGTCATACGGCTACGCCCCCTGGAGTGCCAACATGTAACTTCTTGTTCGTCTTCTTCTTTATAATGAATGAGAAGGTGAAGAGATCGAGTATCTCAAAGATGCTGAGAATGCTGGCGCCAATAAAGAGGCCCATAGATCCACCAATATCACCTACAACAAACGTTATGTTTTAGATTCGATCGTTAGGGATTCGCGGTTGAAGTCAGGGGTCAGGTGACAGACGGATTTGAATATGTTTCAGGTCAGGCCGGGTGTTGGTCGCCTTAGGTCACCTCAGTGACCGCTTGGCTTGCAAGCTGCCGGAAACCGGAAACAACGAGTTTTTAAGGACGTTTTAAAACCGTAAAATTTTCTTGGGCTTTTATTTCGCGGACTTAGTGAATAACAGCAAAATTAAAATTGTGTTTTTTCTCTACATTTTTAAGGAAATTTTCGCGCATCGTAAGTAGAAACATGCGCGATGTATGGTTAACAGTATTACCCAGTGAGTAAGGCAACGAGATTTAGGATGGTGAACTGTACTCACTGAGTAAGGCAATGAGATTATAGGCCTCTTGTTGTTCAATCATCTCGTAGCTTAATTCTCGGAAGAAGATGTCCATAGTCAGGAAGTTTTCTCTGAAAATATTAAGAACTTATTTAATTGACTGAATGCCAAATCCAAACCATAACAAACTGTCATTTTGATGAAGTGAACATGTTATGTTACTTAAAAATGGGGACTGAAAAGTCTATTTAATCAAACAATATCCACTGGCAGTCATAAAGTTATACATACATTTATCACATATAACATCACTCCTCAGATACCTTGCTGCGACACACAAGAAACTATTTTTCATCCACATTTCTGAATGAGCCGATTCATAGGGATTTCGAAGTCGGCCAATGACTATAGAAAATACTTACTCATAAAATTGTGCATTGATTTCATTTCTTGCAAGATAGTTCGTAAAGTGCGTCCAAAGCACTCGAAACGATTCCTGAAATTCAGAATCACCGCTTTCCGCCAGCTGCCTGAATTTAAGCACATTCGCCATGGCTTCTTTTACCCTACTCCCTATTGCACTAAAAGTCGTATCATTGCCAGCCAACTCCGGAATGTAGAACTTCCGAAACGTCAACATATCATCATCAGATCGCACTAAGGTAAAAAGATCATCCTCCAAAGTCGATAATTTTTGCCAATTGTCATATATCTGCCGACACCTAGACCCAGTATCCTCGAAAAATGCTTTTATAAACTTTGTATTGTCTCGAGTTCGGGACGAAGCCACTATCTTGGAAAGTTCAGTTTTACCCGGCGTTTTATGCTTGCAGTAGTTTCTAGTTTTTTCAAATACTGCGCTGATGTTGCCCCAAACACTGCCTTTGATGCGCTGGAGTGATTTGTGCATTGTCTCAACGTGCTGAGTTGTACTGATCAGCACATCGCTAAGGCGCGAATAGACAGTCTTGAGATTTTCTAATCGCTTTTCCATTTCCTGCACAGGATAAATGTACACATCGTCTAACAGGTGACTACGTAGCCCGTTGTGTGCCCTCATACAATTTCCGAACGGTGGCCACAAACCTAAAATCTTCCTATATAACTCTAGTTGCGTTTCATTGCCAGTATTATTATATAAACTGCCAAGAAGTGCTGCTGATGAGTCATAGACTGCTGTCAAATTGACAAGATTATCCGAAAATTCCTTAATGGGGTCATCTTCAGAGCTCCACCTATCCAGGGCCGCCTTCAAAAGAGCTCGAGGTACGATCATATCATTGACCGACTCGTTTAAGACTCCCATATATGGGTAACGAAAGCCTGGTCGACCCAACAAATACGATTTATAACATCGTCTTGCCATTTTTAAGCTAGCTTGTGTCATATAACGCTTCGCCTCTATCTCCGCTAACGCCTGGTTGTGAACTGCAAAACGCTTGGCCGCATTTTCCTCATTATCCTCCATATTTCTAAGAATTTGAGCCGACCGCCTCAACTTGAAGAAGAACGTACCGTAACTCTGCGAAACATCCGACCACATTCTCTCATTCTGCGCAACAACAAATCGATAGAAATTTTTCCTTACAACATAATGCTGAAATTCATAACTGTAGAGAATCTTAGTGTAAATATTAGACAGCGATGTCCTAGCCGCCTCCATTTCATTTTCTGTCGCATTTAAGTTATTCGGTATTTCTACTTTTAGAAGATGGCTGATCTTATCCGCATTTTCGGATAACCTTTCGAGAATAGTTTTGTCCACTTCGAATATATCCGACTCTGTAGCGCTGGATGAGTCCCTGGCCCCTATGAAGCGCCGTAGTAACTTCTCCGTATTCACGAACTTAAAAATTTTCTCGATATCAAAATTGGACGTGCTTAAGTAGGAAAAGTTTGGCTGGTAAATCACACTGTCACAGCTTGACTTGCAGTTGCACTCTCGATCTTTGTTAAAACTCTCTGAAACGGTATAAAATGAGAATTAACAAGAGAGAGATGCAGAAAAGGCATTTACTGAGCTTGAAATCGATTTCTATTGCATATTCATGTTTGCAATTCTGAAATCAATTTTTGTCGACTTTTATATTTATGAAGCCTTTTAGTTACCTTCTCATCAAAAAAAATCGCTATTTTTATTTTCGCAAAATCGGCGAAAATATGGTGGTTTACAGCATATATCAGGAAGGGGTATTTCGATGGAGACTTATAGTTTCTCCTGAAAAAGCCCCCCCCCCTTCTCATACAGTCTGATACCCCGTGGCCGTTATCAATGTACTGATCTGGAGGCCGCCGCCATATGGCTTCGCCTTTTATACACGTATTTGTACATACATTAGTTCTTCAATCAATTCCCTAGTGTCTCAAGAAAACTTTATTTCGAACATGATCTATTACAATTTTGATTATTCACGAGAACGAGAAGCGACAATGTGGTGGTGCAGTTTCCGGTGCCTTAGTTGACCTTTGTTATAAGACTGATACAAATATTGGTGTTCTTTTTAAAAATCATACCCTTGAGAAGACTGGTTACGTTTGGGAATCATATAAAAAGCTCGGCACATTGAAGCAGCGCGAAGATGTCCAGCAGCTTTAGAAAGTACATCACTTGATTAACTTTTGTAAAACTTGCTTCAAATAAGTTTTTATTTCATGCCACCAATAATCTTTACCACCTGCACTGCTTTAACTGTTGCGTCAAGTATTTCATCTGGATTAGTGTTTAGCCGTGCAGAGTGCAGGGAGGTGTTCGTTACATTCGTGCGGGTTATAGAGAGGTATTAGCGGAGTTATCGCAATATCACAGATAAGCCAACGCAGACGCCAAGCCCAATGCTCTACATCGCTTTCATGTGGTCAAATAATAAGATGGGTGTTGGCGTTCTGGGGCTCTCGAAACTTTCAAACTGTCTCTTAATGTTACTTCGACTTGAAAAGCCAACTGTAAAACATACATGAGCACTATGGTTAGTATCACATATTAAAGATTAACCGACATTCTGTTATGCATTGTTCAATGGATTTGATACTAGACAGATTTCGGGGCCTTACGAAGAGCTACGAACGACGAATTATGTAAATATGTTTAATCGACGACAGTCCGAAAAACACCGAAAATTGCCGAAGTCGAATCGGCTGTGATACGAATATGAGGAAGAATGATAAGAAGTGTTGGATGCATTCAGACAACACAGATATAAACAAGACAAGTCGAAGATTTGAAATGACGATACAAAACGGTGGCAATCATAATCATTCGCATTCCAACGTACATGCAGGGTCGAGCTCATTCTCAGTCAAAGGTCAAGGTCAAATAGCTGCTTCATTTGCAAGAAGCACATGGGGCCGTCCATTCCAAAAGAGTAACTCGCACCCTGCAGGAAACGGAGACCACCTAGCGGAGGGCACTCGGCAACTGGGTTGGCCAATTAGATAAACAACAACAAACAAACAAAACTCAGAAATCTTATTAATTTAGTTCATCTGGTGGTCACGTTCGTCCTGTAGACATCCAGTGACATTCTGAAGTGAGAAATCGTATTACTTTCCTCAGGGGCCCAAAAAAGATGCGACTGGATAACTATGCTATATCTTCATGTTGTAGTTTGTATATGTGGTCAGGACAACACGTTAAAAGTAATCTCACTTTGAAATATCACTCGGTGTGTGCTACATAGATGTGATACCAGATAGAACAACTTTGTTTCAACTAAGTTTATGAAATGACTGTTTTCTGATATTTTCGCAAACCCAGTAGCCGATTTCCCTCGGCTAGACAATCTCCCCTTCTCCCGACGAGGCGAACAGGCGGTTCCTTTGTACCCACAGGCCCCGATCTGCATTTGAGGAGGAGTTACGCATATTACTGCCCACGTGAGTCACTAGCCTCACAGGGAAAATCTAGTGAGTTGTTATATAAACCCCTCCTCTAAGCAAATGTCAGCATATTGTTGCTCCATTGCAAATGAAGTTGCCACTGAAGGAGAATAATTGAAAGTGGTGCGCGCGCGCATTCCTGACCAGCTCCGACCGCAGCCCATGCACCCAGTGGCAGCAAGAAGCGATGTAAAGAGTTTGGCTTCAGAAGTGAGACGAGTTGATATCGAACTATGAGCGGTTGATTAAGCACATTAGACAAATCCTGAATGAAATAAAAGACAGGAGTAAATAGGTGAACATTCGTAAATGTCGTTGTCCAGCGTGCATAACTAATTCTTGGGTAAACATGGAGGTATTACATTACAAGTAATGACCACTGTGACCTTGACTAGTAGGTCACGTCGAATATTCTTACGACACGGGGATAATTGCATCTACAACCATGAAAAGTCGGTCATACACTGACCTCAGGTTTTGTCAACATGTAGAGATGCCTAATAAGTTACGCGGATTTCCAACATGGCTGGCTACCTGTGACCATAGTGGCAGTACATTGCACTAAATTGATTTTCAAAAAGAAAAATAAGATAATTGAATAAGTGTTGACATTTTTCTCACATGGGACAACAATAGCGAGGCGTGAATAGGTAAAGGTTCCAAATAATCGAAGGCAGTAAATTCGGAGAGAAAACCATGCCAGGAAGATGTAAACACTCAGTTTTGGCCATTTTTACAATGATATGAATAAACTGTCACTGCGAATAACGCGCTATTCGTCTCTCACACAAGCCGCCGGTAACACGGGATGCGCCCTACGAAACTCAAGAAAGTGACTTTTGGTTTGACTGTATTCTCCTCCATAGCGTATGAAAACTATCAGCTGAGAGGCTTTTGGGAACAAGATAGTTCGCCTACAAATGTGTTTTTATAATTAGCTTTTTACCTCCAGTTTGAAGTCGCTCCGCTTTAATGATTTGCCAGGCAAAGATAGGTGGCGGCATTTGATATGTGTAGTGATGGACAATACACATCTTTGGGGCGTCCCAACGACCCTGCCATGTATAAGTGTCTCCAAAGCACTGGACAGGTGTAATGTGTATACTGGGAGCATGGCCAGGGTGCGTATACATGCATGTGTGCATTTCGTCATAGACGATTAAACTGTACTATGTTTTAAAAGTTGCCCACATTCAATTCATATCTACTCAGTACAAAGCCAACGAGGTATAGGATGTTTCCAAACTGTTTTTGATTTGTTTACTATTTTGGCCAGAGTTTTAGATTTTGTTCTGTCCGCAAACCTAAAGACATGCAGTTATTTCTTAAATGAGCCAATGTACAGCGAGACAAAAACGCCACTGTTTATGATCTGCGGCGAAGCCAAAGGAATTTACATCAGCAAACTTGTCGAGCCACCATTACAACATTTGAATAACTGGGTTCAAGTTGGGTTTAAGCTGTTACATGATAGAGCAGTTACGGTAAACACGCGGTGAACCATCAGAAAGCAAAACACAGAGAGGTTTAGGTCACCACGTAAGGTCATCCACTCAACACAGAGAGGTTTAGGTCATCACGTTAGGTCATCCGCTTAACACAGAGAGGTTTAGGTCATCACGTTAGGTCATCCGCTCAACACAGAGAGGTTTAGGTCATCACGTTAGGTCATCCGCTCAACACAGAGAGGTTTAGGTCACCAGGTAAGGTCACCCGCTCAACACAGAGAGGTTTAGGTCACCAGGTAAGGTCATCCGCTCAACACAGAGAGGTTTAGGTCATCACGTTAGGTCATCCGCTCAACACAGAGAGGTTTAGGTCATCACGTTAGGTAGTCCGCTCAATACAGAGAGGTTTAGGTCATCATGTTAGGTCATCCGCTCAACACAGAGAGGTTTAGGTCATCACGTTAGGTCATCCGCTCAACACAGAGAGATTTAGGTCATCACGTTAGGTCATCCGCTCAACACAGAGAGGTTTAGGTCATCACGTTAGGTCATCCGCTCAACACAGAGAGGTTTAGGTCACCAGGTAAGGTCACCCGCTCAACACAGAGAGGTTTAGGTCATCACGTTAGGTCATCCGCTCAATACAGAGAGGTTTAGGTCATCACGTCAGGTCATCCGCTCAACACAGAGAGATTTAGGTCATCACGTCAGGTCGTCCGCTCAATACAGAGAGGTTTAGGTCATCACGTCAGGTCGTCCGCTCAATACAGAGAGGTTTAGGTCATCACGTTAGGTCATCCGCTCAGCACAGAGAGGTTTAGGTCATCACGTTAGGTCATCCGCTCAACACAGAGAGGTTTAGGTCATCACGTTAATAGGTAGTCCGCTCACCCGCAACTCTGACTTCAAGACGCAGAAAGAAAAGTAATACCACCCATCCAATGCTTTGATATTTCAAGCCTTGGTCAATTTCGAATAGGTGTGACAAAAAGAAAGGTATGTTTGCCTCTGTTAGCAAAATCTAACCGCTGGTGTTACAACTATAACGTTTGTTTAAATGCTGTCTGAGGGCAACGAAGTCAGAGGAGTGGAAAACGGATGCGTACCTTTCAATTTCGAAACCTTTCAATTCAAACTGTGTCGACTTCTAATCTATGTACACCATTTGAACAGCATCAGACTGAATTATACCAAAAGTATCGGAATCTAAACTATTGTCTGTCCTCCTAGACGAAACATACCTTCAAACATCCGCCCTGGAAATAATATTCAGAAAACAGTTTAAAGTATGAAACCCATTAAACTTTTGCCTGAAGGTGTAAATTTCATAGTTTCTCATTTCAGAAGTTAATCCTGACCAGTTAGTTCATGAATACTGTTTATTTTGGAACCTGATGATCTTATCTCTAACGTTGCAAGCCCACCATGCTTGAGTTTTTTTCAATAATCTCAATTCAAAATAAAGGTGGCTGAGGTCGAATATTTGTAATGGGTGATGTCGTACTACGCCAAAATAAAAATAATAAAAATTTTTTTTTGTTTTCCGAAATTTTAACGAATCGCAGAAATATTTGGCTGTTTACCGTACAGTTATATTCCTAAACCGTTCAATGCTACTAAGGATCGTTTGAATTCAAACTCTAGATGCACGATTCATTTTTAATTGCTGTTAGTAAGACACACCAGAAAAATACTTATAATTTTAAGATATTTGGGCATTGAACACGACCAGTCAACAATATTCTGATCTAGATGACCATAAGTTGGTAAACTGCCCAATTGGAGATGCGCTCTCATTTTGCTCTTTTGTCACGTTTAATTTTTAAAGCGAACTGGATTACGAATTTTGCCCCACTGTGTGACACTCCTCCCAAAATAATTTGTTAGAGGGCGTCCCGTGCTCCACAGAGAAACCAAGTTTAAACCGAGCTAAGAGTGCACGGCGATACGTTGGGGCTTTTGATTTCTGAGAATGAGTAACAATCTGAGCGTACTACGGGACACCCTCAGTGCACTTGCTACGCGGGACCGAAACTGTGTACCATGCAGTGCCGTCAACAATTCACAGGTAGAGAAAAGAATGGCATATACTCACTTTTGGCTGTGGTGCCACAACTAAAATATTGTTCTAAAGTGCATTTTGGGAAGTCTGGAACAGAAAAAGAAGATTAGAGGAGGAGAGTTTGGAGAAAATGCTATGTCGGCACTTATGCTGGTATGTTATGAAGTTCCCATGTAGAACATCACGTTTATTGATCCTTTCTTGTTAAGGCCTATCGAGGCATTGGCTGTCTCACCAAATACAACAAGATGGAGCTGAAATGTACAAATGTTCGCTCCTTCATAAACTCAAGGGCAATTGATGGTGATTTGAACCTCAAGTTATTTCCCGCTCCAATCAAGGGGGTCGTTCCCCGATAACCACTGGTCACGCCGATATTTGTTATACCATCCCTACCCGTACTTACCCTCTATTTGCGGCATATGCGGAAGAATACAATGGCACTGCTTGGCGTAAAATTTCGTCCAACATATCACATCACATGCATGCTCGGAGTAATACGAATAATAGTCCAGCTTCCTGGTATTCTCCGTGCAGTTGCCCGTTGGAGGCGGTAATCGTTTCATCTGCAGATAAGAATGGGAAGAAAGGCCTTTAGAAAGTTCACCACCATCAGTGCAAGTCACCTTTAGATTTGATCGTTTCTTCTAAATATGTTCTTACTGTATCGTATGATTGTAAAGATATCATCGCCTTGAACCGAGCTGGTTGCAGGTTACTTATTACTGTGTGAATTGCAAATTCAAAAGTATTGAAATAAGTTACCTCAAAAAGAAAACTTTACAACACGAAGGTCATCAAAAATGCCAGACCACATGCAGGTCACAAAATGAGCCGAAAAAGGCAAAAGTTAAGAAAAATATCTGCTCGTTTTGCTGATTACAAAACATCAAATCAATCGATTAATCAAAACATCAAACATCTGAGGTCTTCAGTTTTCAGAATTTTCGTGATATTTTTTTTTCTGATTCCCTTTGATTTTATGGCAAAATCGTTCATGTCCACATTTCTTGACGTTGGGCCTATTAGGAAATTCATGTTGCATTTAGCTGGTTTGACACAGCGTAGTCCCTGCGGAGCCATGAAGTCCATGCCAATATCAACACGGACTACAGATGCCTGAATATCATTGATCACCAAGTATCAGCAAAGACTGACCAACAATTTCGTATCTAAACAAAGACAAATTAACTGTATTTGCGATTAATTTTCTCGTAGGCGATAGATATTTGTTCTGTGGCCATTAGTTGGGATCGCTTCCATTGTGTCGGTTTGTCGGGTTCTAAGTCAGAAACTTCACACTAATTGCTCAGTGACATAAGAAATCGACGTATTGTATATAAAGATAAAGGATCTCGATCAGTATCAGCATAGTAATTCTTGACAACACAATGTTTGCTTGAGTTTGAACCAGGTCAGATGTACTTCCTCTTGGTTGAATTTCAAAACCATTGGTAAAATCCAAAGTCGCATGAATTCAAACTAAAGCATGCACAAGTGATCGATAATTTTGCTTTAAACTGCCTGATTTTCAATTACTTCAACGTTTGATCTGTCGAAGTCGCTCACTTCAGGCGGCAAATTTGTAACACTTCAATCGCACAGCTTTTTACCACCTCATCGATCTGGTGTTGAGCGTTCGCTGATGTTTATGAAGCGAATCGCCTTAAATGAAGGCTTTCATTGCAATACAGCATCATATTCAATTCGTCTTTCACTTCTTGCATAAGCATTGACATGAATCCATTTGCAGTATTCAGGACATTGATAATAGATTCCAACTCAATACTTGGTATTTCAATGATGAAGACAATACAGTTAAAGCAATAATAAGCTGAAGACAATCACAAGCGTACGTTACGTGTTTGACTTTTCATTTTGTCCACACATGTAATAAGCATTGTTCGGGTGCAGTGCAGTGTAAAATAACAAAATAAGCCGTTAATGCCCATGTGTGCTCGCCCAACAAGGACTTAACTGGAAGATAACAAATGTTACAAGAAATAAGAACTGGCGTAGGCAAAATAAGGCACACATTTACAGTGAATCGCGCAGTACAGTAACATTCCACTCCATCAAAAATAGGGCTCCGCACATCTGATACAGACTACTTGATTTTCTTGTTAGTGGATTATTTGATTAAGTATTTTTTGCTTAAAAGTCACCAAAAAGTCATTTTGTTCCAAACATCAACATGAGTAGTTTACAGTTTGTCTGATTTTTCCCCAAAGGACTGCAGATACTACCCCGCCGTCACTTTCCCCTCAAGGTCATTTCATGTTGAGTATTTCGGCGATTGTTTGTTTTGAATTTCAATGTGTGCGGATTTCTATTTCTTAAAAACTAAACTCCAACACAAGAGGATTGACACCGTCACAGACAAACACTAAAGATATGGTTGAAATCTTACTGCACTCGATTCTTCGAACTGACAACATTCCTTCCTTACCATGACCACTTGCGTGCCAACGTATGTATGGGTCCCAGTGGCAATGCCCTGACCGTGGTCCTCTATACTCGGGATGTCTCTCCGATCGTACAGCAGGATCTTCACCCCGGCACCATCGTAGGGACCTATCATATTTTCATATTGCTCTACGTTTAGGACAACGCGGAGAGCAGAGCTTGCCCCTGTAATAACAAGGTTGGAATCAAGCTCTAGAAATCCTTTACCGACGGTGAGGCATCAATTTCTGTTGTAAACCACCTCAAACTTAGCGCTGATCATGAAATGTGATTTTCACTATACTGTTTGACCACCACAATCTCAAAGTTGTGCCAACCCGATATGGTTGCAACACCAAAACCGATGTGCAGTTCATATTACGTAGAAAGCCTGACTCTATTACAACCTAATAATGTAGGAGTGAAATCGTGAATGTCTTGACTACCATACAGGTAGACATCAGCACCATGACTGTTTCTTCTTCAGCACAAAAAGACAACTCTATTTTTCATCCAAAATGAAATTGATGAAAACGGCGGCGACTCAATCAATGCTTGAAAAAATTCTGAGGATTGGCAAATATTACCACTCGTTTGAACCGCGAGAAAGAATGCGCACCAAAAAGTTATGGTTTCGACTCAAAGATGCAAGTAAACAATGCTTTGGAAAAAACATTCGTCATCAGTTGGTCGATAACTAATTTAATAAGCTAGAAAAGACAAAGAGAATGTTGCAATTTCTGCTGAGTTTCTTTCCAATATATTGGATATCGTTGATGATTTAATTATGAATACACCAATCAAAGTGAACTTCTGTGGCGTTCAATTAACTCAGACCGATAAACAATGGCTAAACGAGTGGTGAAATCGCTGTACGATTTCACAATGCGAACTTCTTTTCGTTCATTTTTTTCATATTCCAAATTAAAGCCTAAACGAATACGTCCTCTGCAGGATGCAACACGAGATAGTTTGCGCTTTTCAGCTTGGCCTTCTAGCAGAGTTCTAGCAGAAAAAGTCACAGCTTGGCTGTAGCCTTGATTGGAAAACCAACATTTCACACATTCCAATACAGCTTTGTGGATTTTTAACATACATAGTACTTCTGGGATGCTTCTTTTCACGCGACTGATGTATTTACTGCCTGAAGAAGCAATGTTGCTTTCAAATATGACACGATAGGTTCAGCGTGTAGCCGTCATCCATCCAATAATGTTGGCTAATTCCTTTTCAAGGTCAATAGTCCTTATTCCAGTTATTGGCAATGTCGTGTTCGTAGGCGAAATCAAGAACATATATAATTTTAGGATGAGTGCACGAGGCTCAATATATTGCTGTCTCTGATACTACCAATGGGTAAGCTTCAGCATCAATATGTCCACGGTTGAGTCGGATTTCGAAAACCCTTGTGACATTACCAACGAGTTCGACAAGCCTAAGTTAGTGATAACTCCGCCCTAGCGCTAGCGGCGATCTCTCTTCTGTCCCTTGTGTTCGATACTCATGCGTTGCCCAGGAGGGAATTCAAATAACTGATAGGCTTGGCCTATAACTAG
Organism: Lineus longissimus; assembly: GCF_910592395.1. NCBI lineage: Eukaryota > Metazoa > Nemertea > Pilidiophora > Heteronemertea > Lineidae > Lineus > Lineus longissimus. Next base: position 18,911,669 of record NC_088318.1, on the reverse strand, counting down.
TGATGTACGTTATAATGATCAAGGTAATAGTGTCCAGCAGCGTCCCCGCCGCTTATTGCACATGTTACTTACTCATGCTCTACTGGGGACGCTGTTCTTGACCACGAGCCATTCATGCTAGAGGGAAGTCAGTCAAGACAGCCAATAAGCACAAGGGCGTCATGGGTCTATATCAATAACAGTTAAAAGATCAATATGTCTAGATATGTCGATAATCTGATGGTTTGTGGTGACGCAGGATCAATGGAACTCCACAGCCAGCAGACAGGTAGCTGTGACCAGAAGGAGTTGTTGTGGTCGAGTAGCTCGGACACTTGACTAGTGACCAAGTGGTCCCTGGTGTAAAACTTCACTGTCGGCGTGAGTCTTCTGACAACCATAAGAAGGATAATATGCTTTAGGTGTTCCAGAAAGGACTTAAACTGTAATCAACTTCTTCAAGAATGAGAGTTTAAACAGAATGGTGCTGCAAACTTACCTGACTCGGACACAAACAACGTCTTCTGACCTTTCCCATTAAACACATAACACACACCGTGATCCGTCAGAACCTGAGTAAAATTCATATGGCTACAATTTTTATCATTCCAACTACAACTGAAAAGATAGAGGAGGATATGTTGGACTGTAATCAGATAGAAAACGCACCAAAGACAATGTCGTTGGCTAAGGTCATGACAGTACCCGAGTCCCAACCGTCAGGGTAGAATATTCATATCATGATGGTTCGATACCCATGCAGCCATGAACAGCCAACGACTCTACTCAATACTGGTTCCAACAGTCTCATTGTTCTTGGCAACACCGACAATCCTTCAAAGAGGCGAATTACACTCTCATTCTTTGCTTGTTTCTCGCTATTTCAACTTCACGAACTAGATGAGGATATTGACCATGGCTACACCACACAGTAGGCATGGTGAGGACATTGACCATGGCTACACCACACAGTAGGCATGGTGAGGACATTGACAATGGCTACACCACACAGTAGGCATGGTGAGGATATTGACCATGGCTACACCACACAGTAGGCATGGTGAGGATATTGACCATGGCTACACCACACAGTAGGCATGGTGAGGATATTGACCATGGCTACACCACACAGTAGGCATGGTGAGGATATTGACCATGGCTACACCACACAGTAGGCATGGTGAGGACATTGACAATGGCTACACCACACAGTAGGCATGGTGAGGACATTGACAATGGCTACACCACACAGTAGGCATGGTGAGGACATTGACAATGGCTACACCACACAGTAGGCATGGTGAGGACATTGACCATGGCTACACCACACAGTAGGCATGGTGAGGACATTGACCATGGCTACACCACACAGTAGGCATGGTGAGGACATTGACCATGGCTACATCACACAGTAGGCATGGTGAGGACATTGACCATGGCTACACCACACAGTAGGCATGGTGAGGACATTGACAATGGCTACACCACACAGTAGGCATGGTGAGGACATTGACCATGGCTACACCACACAGTAGGCATGGTGAGGACATTGACCATGGCTACACCACACAGAAGGCATGGTGAGGACATTGACAATGGCTACACCACACAGTAGGCATGGTGAGGACATTGACCATGGCTACACCACACAGTAAGCATGGTGAGGACATTGACCATGGCTACACCACACAGTAGGCATGGTGAGGACATTGACAATGGCTACACCACACAGAAGGCATGGTGAGGACATTGACCATGGCTACACCACACAGTAGGCATGGTGAGGACATTGACAATGGCTACACCACACAGAAGGCATGGTGAGGACATTGACCATGGCTACACCACACAGTAGGCATGGTGAGGATATTGACCATGGCTACACCACACAGAAGGCATAGTGAGGACATTGACAATGGCTACACCACACAGTAGGCATGATGAGAAGAGCGTCTAACTAAGTTCCTTGACAGGTCAAGAAAAGCTCTCGTCAATACCATGATCAACAATCAATGCCTTGTTGGAGGCCAACCCTGCCTCCAACTTGAACCAAAACCTCAACGGGCCACCAGCGTCACTACGACCACCGCTACTTAGCGCTGGCTGTCATTAGGATATGATAGTTTTGTCAAGCGATATAAGCAAAAAGACGAATTCGAGGGCAACTTTTCAGACGCCTGTTAGATCATGGGGTCATGGTTTTTGTTTCGTCAAAGCCCTTGTGAAAAGTAGCCAAATTGGATTCATACCGGAGTCCATTACATCACTTGACAAAGCCATCCATACCCTCGTGACAGCTGGCGCAGCCGAGCTGGATGCCGACAGCCCGTTCCCTACTTACTTAAGGGGTTCATCGCAATTTCTATATTTCCAACTACAACTGAAAGAGCAAGGGTCCAGGTGAGTGCCAGTCAGCATGGCGCAGTGACGCCCTTAAGAGAACACCATAACGCCAGGTGATGTGAAAACTCCACACCAGTACTTGGCTCGATCTGGCAATGCAGTTAGTGCAGTCAAGATATATCACTCATTTATCATTTAGTTGTTGCAGAAACAGACCGAAACAGATTTATTTCTTTGAGTGAAGTCTGTGTTTTCCCAGATTCACAGCAGACACAAATGTGGTCAATTTGCAATTTACAAGACGCGCATTGCTCACCTAACTATCATGTCTTCTTTCTTGTGTGCAGTAGAAAGAAACAATTCATCAAGTTGGACGTGAGAGAAGTTGTGTTTCTTTAACACTTCTGGGCGGTCAACTTCATCTTTAGAGTACAGGTCATCTAACATGGACTTATAGCCTAGCCTAACCGCTTCGGTTATCCTGAAAATGGACGTTCAAAATTTGAAAATAAAGCAAGGAGTTAAAAGTGCACTTTAGGAATACAGATGCTAACAGAAGCCAATCCGAAAAGATGTTACTTCAAGAGCTTCATCTTAAGAGTACGATCTCTTGTCACAGTATCACGCCAAGGTTTACCAGAAGGAAAGTAAGCTATTGGATCAGTCACAAACAAGTTCGTGGCACTGCGAAAATGTTTATGACCTTATTTTCCACAATTCAGTACGAAAACCTTTCTGCTCCACTGATATTCGCAACCACCTTTCAAAAAATTGTCTTTTCTCGTCAGATGCTCATAAACAACTTCAAAGTCCACAAACCTAATAAACAGTATCAAGTTGTCCTCCAATCAGTGGCAGCAAATCATCGTAAACCTGTCAATGAACTAATCGCTGATGTCGTTTAGTGCACGATCTGTGAATTTATTGTGATATGATGTATCTTTTACTGAACCATCAACTCATGATGGCGGCTTCGTTGCCTTAGGTTTTTAGTTTATGATATCCTTGCAAATCACGTCCTAAATCTAAACGACCCCCAAGGCGCCAAGTCTCCATCGTTTTCAACGCCTAGCTACTCAAGTGTGTAATGGTGTTAGATAGCTGCGATGACAGGGACGTAGCCAGCATGATGCACTCCTTGCATTACAGAAATAGCTCTGATTGCATCTTGCAAACTTCAGATTCTGTTTCTAGGCTCACAATAATTAGATACGACACCGAGAAACAACCATCCTACCAAAATATGCTCTTATGATAGCACCATCATTTCGATGCTTAGCCAAATCTTCTACATGTGCAATGTAGACTGTTGTTTTCACATCGCAGGCTAACTCTTAGCCCTTTGGCGAAACAGCCGCTATTAGAAGCCGAGGAAGCAAAATTGAGAACATCTGATATAAATTTCCGTGTTGTCGTCTAAATTTTATAAATGTCTCCCCTTGGGTTTTTATGGTTTGAATAAATTGTCTATTCATGCAAACATAATATAAATTACATCCGTGAAAAAAAATACATTATTTAGTCGTTTGTAGCATCGATTTAGCGCTTGCCATTGAAAAGAATGCGTTGTAGAAAGAGGGGGAACATTAAGAGGGGGAAACCAACTGAGGCCATCAGTGGGGATCTAAAGTAACACATACATGACGAACTGCCTTACATTGGTTCACTTAAGGTACGAATAATACATTTTCAGGTCATCGACTTTAAAGCCTTGTCTGAGGAATCTACGTCTCAACAAGTTCCACGCAACAGCAGGAACCCAAGGGCGCTAATAGTTGAAATCATCTACTGAACAGGAGTCTGCCGCAAAGTCATGTGAGCCGTAACATACTGATTTCATTAGATTAAGTCTATTTTCCTGTTAAACTCTGCTTCATCAAATAAGGAACTGGATAACAGGTCCCAGATTGCGATCGGATTTAGCGATCGAGACACTTCGTTGCGGATCCTTATGACATTATGTGATGATTAAATCATCCGGCGCCTGCAGCTTGAAGGCGTTTCGTACGGACCAATTTGATTGAGGTTCATTTCAATGATAGCAGATTGGTGGTAGATGCTCGGTCGGTTGCCAGAGAAATCCAGCCCGCAAAAGCTAGGCCAGCCGAATGAGACAACCTTTCGAACTGTAAATGTTAAATACCCCTACAGTGTGTAGTCCAATGCCAATCTTTCAGCTGGAATTGAATACTTCGCATCAGTACATGAACTAGTGTGCATGTGTACACGGTTGGCTTAACCATGATGTCAAGGATCAGGCCTACGACTTGGAGGTTAATAGCCATGGCATTATTCAAGACGGCAACTCGACGGCCTCACCACTCTTATGAGCGCTCCTGTACCTGTTGCCAGCCAATGATATCCAACATCTTTCAAGCCAGCGTATTGATGCCCTTCATCGCCAGACAAGAATAACCACGTCTTGATAATGCATTGAACGAATCTGTCAGAACAAGAACCACACGAAAAAAAACCGTTAAACCGTTTCATCTCCACCATTTCGTATGACAATCATGATGTGTACCCGGAAAGGTTATGTTCTCCTGCCATGGACAATCAGAGTAATTTCTCAGACAAATATGGAAGATATTGGTTTCCGTTGGACAGTTTTCCACTTTCAACTGCAGTCTCGTTGGTTGCTTTTGATCTCATGTAGAGCAATAACAGTGTTCGTCAAACTTCTCCCAATTTACACATTCAGGTTTTATCACCGACTCAACCTGCGGCGGCTTCTGAAAGTCAGTTCATTCTTTGAAATATTCAATTATTGACAAACAGTATCCTATCTAGGCTCGTCTGATATTTGACCTGATTATAATGGGCCAATCGGTTTTGTCCACGCACGCAGTTAACTATGTTATGCTCCGCTGCACCGACACTATTGCTCAGAGCGTATGCGTTGAGAAAATAGATTTATAAGACGGACCATTGTTCTATCATGCTATTGTCTTATAGCATGTCTAGGCGCTACCAGTGGCAAGACCATTACCGATTTTACCACACTACGCATCCTCCGCTATTCCACTTAGAGTCGTTGGCTAAGAACATGTCCTCGCCACTACATCGGCAGGTTCCTTTCCGTATAGAAAGCGCAGTCTCTTGCCCAAGGCGATGCACCTCTTTTTCTGTAGTCTCCTTGCATATGAATATTTCAATCACTCATTCATATTACAAAGGAAAACTGAGACATAGCCAGAGGTCCTTGCTTCTCTGATACAGATCATCTTTACATGAACGCTGATTTGATTACCTGTCGTATATGAGAACCATGATTCGACCAACGCACTCGCGTCGGTCGAATGTAAATTTCACAACACTCCCGCCATGAGTCTTCTGATTGAGCAGGAATTGCGTTTGCACTGATTCGAACCTACAGTGTGACTCCAATACATTTCTACACATCTTAATCAACGTCTACGCTAAATTATAAAGCATTTTAAGCAATAAGCAGCCTAAAATCAAAGCTTTCGCTACGTGTGTTGACAAAAAGGATAATAAAACGTGTATATCTACCAGCTACTCAAGGGCATACTCACTTGAAGGAATTCTGGTTGCAAAGCAGGACGGCGGGAAATCTCAGCGTCTTGTTAAAGTTCACCTCGACTTTCACAGTGACAGGATTTCGGGAAAAATAAAGAATGCGGTCAATGACCTGATTGAGGAGGAAGCCCATTGATACTAGGATGAGAAGACCCCACAGGATTCTGAAAACGAAATGATGGGCAAAGTTTATTGGTTTATGTACACGTGTCTGAAGAAAGTGATACCAGTTTTTCTATCGCCTACGCGGTATGATAAAAGATGACGACTTCCCTCGATCCCAGTACAAATTGGTACTCTTCAGTCTAGGAGAAGTTCAAAGTCAAATTATGGCATATGAAAATGGTAACACCAAGCCTCGGATGCTTTTTCTGTTTACTTGCCAAGCAATTTGATATACATTGTACACCTGGCGTGATAGCTTCGCAACGCATCTACATAATTCTAATAAATCTTACATTCAAGATTTAACATTATTACCGCGGAGGTTCTAGGGGATTCATTGGTGACAGTCTGCCTCAAATTACCGCCTAAATACGCCACTAATGAAATTATTTATCGTCCGTCTTTTTGGTGGTAGATTGGCAAACGTAATCACGGTACATGGGACACACATCATACGTGACTTGCGCCACATGTCTCATTGACTCACCTTCTTGCTAGAAAGGATGAACTATCAAAAACATGCCGGACGCCATGAAATGTGGAATTTTTGGCAAAGTTATGAAGAAATGTCCGCCACGTCTGTGGTTCCTTTTTGGCCGTTTTGTGCTTCTCAGCCAAGGCGAGGATGTACTTAGAGATGGCGTCGTTCTGCTGGTTAAGGGATCCAGCGTTGCTGTTAGGGGGCAGCTCCCCCATCGCCAGTATCTCTGGGTGATGGGACAGCTTGGAGTTGTTCAGCACGTCCCTGTTAGCCTCGCTGCTATGGTTCATGTCCTTCTGCAAAGAGAGATGGTGAAGGTATTGATAAAAAAGGGAAGATGTGAAACTGACTGAACGGACGTGTTGCACCAGCTTCACGCTTTACTGTTGGTCGCGGCGGGATTGTTCATCACTCCAAGCTTACACATCACCTCGTGTGAAGGAGCTAGGGGCTGAACGGTCGACGCTGACAGCATTCCCACGTGCAAGTCATAGTGGGTCACACGCAGCCCCTTTGTCACCGTCACCTAGATGAATTTGTTCATATTCGAAATTCACATTTTCTGCTCTGCGCACGTAATGTTTGAAGAGCCTAATAAACTAATTGAAATTGATAGCTAAACCAACGACAGGTTGCAGTCACCACTCAGCTCGAGGTGTCTGCAATATCTGAATAATTATCTTGTCTTCTCAGTAAATCTGACTCTTTCCTTAGGGGCAGAGACAAAATCCAAACAAGCTTCATATGTCTAACGTTTTACACCGCCACGAGGTATTCATCCATTTGTACTGACTTAAGTTGATCGAATAATACTTCGGCAAGTATTGTTTCAAGTTGTACTGTCACATTTCACAGCAAGATTTGATGAAGATCTCATTTTCGAAGGCAGCTACTTTTAGCGCCTCAACGAGACAAAAGCTCGTTGTGAGTTGTGATTCCAGGTTGTCTGTGTGCATTTCATGAAATGTTAACTATACAGCTTCGTAGCCACATGCGTTTACAAAACATACACGTATATTATTAATTCATGTGACATGATGCTATTTGGGAAATACCGGCAGTATCCTTGATAAGAATACCGGGTACATGAGATAGATGGTATTTCAAAAAGAGTGCTTACGTCGTGATGCTTAAGTCATGAGATTATAAGGTATTTAAGTTGCATTTACAATCACATGAAGTGCAGATCAAGGTTGTAATCTTCGTGGATATATCCTACCTCTACTATTTGGCAAGTTAATCTGCTCGTGATTTAGATCCAAACCTTGGTTCTCCTTGTAGAGATACGGGACATTGATATGTAAGCAAGTTATTCACCAATTGGGAATCGGCAGAATTCTAATCCAATTGAATCGACACATTATTTAAATGAGCTCGGAGGTTTTTCTTGATTGGTCTTGGGATATAGGTTGTCTTCCTCGTTATGTGTGATAAGTGAGAGGCTGGTTACCCGTCGTAGTGGGAGAGAGATCGTTTTACGACGACTGCCTGTCACCATTGTAAACAGATAGAATCAGTCCAGTCCAAACCCTCGGATCCATACTTGACATTATGTATGATTTTTATTTGAAACCAATGCACAGTAATGGAACTCCCCAACAGTTTAGGCAATCCAATTTGCAGACTGCATTCCAATCACAACAGTAAAGTCCAGGGAGAACGAATTCGTGGATGCGCTCCCTGCACCATCCTGTCAGATCTCACAAATTATTCAAAAACTACGTGACTTGGTAATCAAGTTATCATTCAAAGCGCGTTTGAGAAGGTTACAAAGGAACCATCTGCTACAAGATATGAAGGAGTAATCTGTTATATGGTTGTCATTATTAGAGTAACCAAGACCGACGTCCATTCAGGCGAGTGTCTGCCGTTCATGTCGCACAGATGGGCCGCAAATCTAATAGGATATTCAGGATAATAAACGTACGTAAGGAAGCCTTCGCCTTGGGCCGGTTACTGTATATAACATACAGATTCCAAGGGATATCCACAAAATTTTCAAAGTCAAAAAAGTTTTGGGACTGATGATATTGGTTTCACTGAGCCGACAACAAAACAAGTGAAAAAAGTTTGGACTCAGAAATATTTTCAACTTTAAGACAGTTCTGGGACTGATGATATTGGTTCATTTTGAGCCGAAAACAAAAAAAAAGTGAAAAAAAATTTTAGACTTAGAATCTTTTTCCGGGTTAGGGTAAGGATTAGCAGAAAAAAAAGTCAAAATTGTCCAAGGTCAGAAAAAAACTTAGTTTGTGGAACATGGTTGTTCTACGCAGACATATGATATTGTATAAGAAATAGAGCAACTACAACAGCATAGGCTCCCTCCGGGCTTTCCAGTTTCCTCCTATATAAAAATCGTCCAATATAGTTACTGGCGCTAAACATCTTCCTGGGCCACCAGTAAATACATTGTATGAACACGAACGCCGTACTAATTTCAATTCTTCGTCACAGCTACAGCATGAATAAACCCACCTCGAGGGGGCCCGATCTGTGACATCACAGACAGCTTTCTGCGGTAATGTTCTGCCGTGAGCCAGCGTCTGTCGAATATGGAAATGGGGAATAAATGGTAGCGATGGGAATAGATAAATTTTAGGAGTTGGCTCTGTTGAATGCAGATAAACATGTTTTTAAGTGCACAACTTTGAAACTAGAAATGATGGGTTCGCTGTGCATACAAAGGATGTAGAATGTACGTCATGGTTATGCATCTGTATGCAGAGATCTGATTTCACAAAGTCTCGAGAGGGTATTCCCGATTTGGCAACCGCCGCGGCATGACTATAATATTTGGTCCGTCGGTTCAAGTATATCTTGTTTTGAACAACCGATCCAGCCCTGATATAAAACATGGTTAGTGATACACATGATACATTCTATACCGGGATCCCGATTCTCCTTTTGGTAAGAACGAACATCTTCAACACTTTACCATGAAATGAATCGAATTTCGAACTCGAGAGCTGTTGGAAATCGCATTCGCACTTGCAATGTAATGGTGATGTCCGGTTCCTGCTCTAAACGCAGTGTACTACAGCGCATCACTTGCCAACATTGGCGACACCGCTCCTTTGATACTAAGTGATCGGAATCAGGGAATTTGTCCAGCCGGGAAACATGGTCTCCATCGAGTAGGGCTCAATTCCTCCAAACCCCTTCGACCACTTTTAATCCCTAAGTGAGTGTCAATAACGTGGCAAACTGATCACCAGTGTCAGTCAGCTTCCGCATACTTAGCGACACTCTTGCTACCTCCTGGGGAAACAAATTTGCCGCGCATTATCTCCAATCTAATCGATTTGGAACCATCAGGGAGCCTTTATATGAAATGTTAGAGGATTTACGACACACGTATAAGGAGTTCATTAAGAGACGCTGTCAGTTTGCCCAAGGCGGTTTCGAGTTTTACTCAAAGATTGGCGGCGCAGTTCGTGTTATTGCGATCATTTTAACTAAGTCTGAAATGTTAAACCCTTAGAAGGACCTGACGGGAGATTTATATGTCCGTATAGAATTGGAGTGAATATATACCGCAGCTCTCCCTGAATTATGTATACCAGCTAACAAGTAGCTAATATAGCTATAAAACCACGATTGAACGCAAAAAACAAATATCTCTGTGAACTCAATCCACTCGTCACATTGATTCACGCTGCAGCTACGAGATGAAACTAATCCACAGTTAATAAACAAAGAGAGGTCTACTCTATCCACCAATGGTGCATGTTTACTAGAATTAAGTGATATTCCACTCATCGTAACCTGATAGCGTTCATGACACAGTAGCAAGACAAATGGTGCCATTAAACGTCCCTACTCTCAATGGAAGGTAAATGGCATCCATACATCACACCCGGCTTCTATCAATTTGGACGGAGGTCCCATCACAACTGACCAATATTTAAATAGTGAAAGAGGAGTTATGAAATTCTGAGCCACGCTCGGCTTGAACACGGCTTCTGAGCTTCAGCAGTGAGTACGATTTTATTTTTCATGTCCAGACACGATTGTGAGAATCATCTATGGCTTCAGCTCTTGAACTAATCACAAAGGTACGTGAACGACGTAACAAACGCTACCAGTATGGCTTCTTTCCCCGTAGGCTGACAGATAACAATCTATCTTGTATTCTTCTTGGTAATCCTCATTGTTACTACCACCATTTTTAAGACTGGCAGATCTCCGTTCATCTAAGTCTTCCTACGCAACGTTTTCATCTTCTAATCCGAATTCCCAGCTTGAAGTTAAGGTCAGTTCCGTGATCAATGTTCACGCACACATTATCTATAAGCTGTCATCATCTGATGAATAGGAAGTAAGCCGGTTGGTCAAGATGACTGATATGGTGATTTGTATCTCAGCTACTGGCCGTCACAAGTATCAAGCGCCGTATCAAGCAATGCAAAAACTGAATGGCAGTGATCTACAATGATGGGCAGTTAATTGATCTTGGGGCCAATTCATTAATACTGTATCCGGGGCTAGGGATCAGTCAAACTGACTTTGGTACCCTGAAGCCAGTCTTACTACAGTACAGAGCTAAACATGAGAGAAGATAGCATTAACATGACTCTTGGCATGTTGGGGGCGTAAGACAATGGTAATAGATCTATTGTCCAGCTTATTACTTACTGGACAATAGATCAGGTTGGCTGAACGTGGACATTACGTGTAGTCGTTAGTCAAACAATTGATATATTCTGCAATAGACAATTCCCTGAATGTATGTTATCCAATCAAGTGTTTTCACGGCCAGTCATGTTGGTGGCCGGAACAATGATTTGTCAGGGCTGACTTACCTGCCTGTCATGGTTATTTGGGCTTGCTCTCTTTTGTCTTTCCCATCAACAAGGCAGTTGATGACGTTATGTGGAACCACTCTCCATGTATTGTACGAGGTACAGGTCGACCTTAACCCAAACCCCTAACCCAGCGATGTGAAGTCAGTGCTGGCCAATAGTGTTCACCACTGAGGCGGTGCAATCATTGGCAATGTCAAATAGAGAGTTACTGTATTTCCTAAGGGATGATGCCGATTAGCTCGTACAACTGGCCGCGAAATCCAGCAAACAGACATTAAGTCGAATTTGAAGCGATAATGTATGCGTGTCATTACATGTATTACAAATTTAAAAAATATCTCAGCGCTCTTAATTAGGAATACGTACACGAACCAATGAAAGGCCAACTATTTACCTTAACTCACAAACTAAAGGTAAGTAAAGCTGTACTCAGGTGATTATCCCAACACTAATTACGAGCCTTCTTAGTGTGAGGACCAATTATCTTAGCAGGAAAAGGCGGCCACGAACAACCACAAAGATGGGGATGAGACAGTCGTCTCGACATGATCATTGCTTCAGCTGGTGTTGTTGTCTACGAACTGAATGAGCTGGGTGGGGTCAGATTGCGGCCAGGTAATCATCAAATCGATCGTCACTGGAAAGCAGCAGTTCGTATGTCGGGGCGGAAAGTTTAAAATCGTTCACAATGAACACACCCAGTCAGTGTTGATCCGCATGATGAACTCCACCACCTATTTTTACTTGCCAGATCTATTTGATTGGGAGACACTGTGAAGAGCTTCACCTTATTGCCAGTGATTACTCCCCTGGGTGCCATCACACGCCCCTCACATCGCTAATGGAGGATCGACTAGATGTCACGACGTGATCGAACTGTTTAGCAAGATATCCATACTACGTGTCAAGTAAAACATAAACTTTTATTGCTTCTCTTGTTTCTTAGAGGTTATTCAACCGAATGGCTAATCTCATTGCTGCAACCCTGCATACAGGCCTTGCTTGCGAGGGAAAGAAAATATCCCCACCCATGAAAGCTTCTCTTTAATAAAGGCCTGATCTCAGCAAAGCTTCGATCACTAAAGTAAATTGGTCTCCATCTCGATAGACTAATTTGTTATAATCGTTTTGGTTTTCAACCAAATCGTTGTGTTGATTGGTCTGGGCAGAGCAGTACCTATCGAAAATTGGGTCAGAAGTTAATCGACTGATGCCTCATTTGAATGCAACAGTGGAAAAACAATATCAGTTTTTGGAATAGGCCGTTTTCTGCGATCACGCCAGTCCGGTCTACACTTGGCTGTAACAGTTGATTCCATGATCCTCTGTCTCGGCCACATCCCAAAGAACAAGGACAGAGTTTATTACCTACCCACGATATCGTAAACTAGTTTGGAAGTCAGATTCTGGATAATGACACTGGCGACCATTGTGGGGTTGTGCCTGTGCAGTGTGTACTACTGTATGGTAGGTGTCCCAATCCTGAGAAAGACCACCCGTACGTACTCTGGGCGATGTGAAAGGAATGGTAATCCTAGGATATCTCGGTTACAATATAGGATTGGTGTTGCATCTGTGCAGTCATGGTAGGGCGTTGTTAGCCATCTCAATGACTCCGTCCAATATGGCCTCCGCTAGGCTTGCCACTCTTCTGTTGTTTTATCCATGCAGCGTGTTCTGTTGTATGGGAGGTTGTCTATGTTGTTTTATCAATGTTTGAAGGCAACTTCAACCAATGATTGAAAGACTAAATAAGACTGTAAATGTTAAAACTATTCGCTTTTTAACGACTGTCTTTGTTTTTGTTTAAGGCATTCCCCGACGGGTATACTGAAATAAGGAACGCCAGGACGTATGATCGTTTCTATGGAAAGGACAGACTAAGACTTTGGGTCACCTGGACCGACCTGAATGGCCAATTTCATGACTTCCGGTTCCAGGCGGATAATCGTGGTATCGTCAGATTCCAAGATCGGGGGAGGGTATACAACAGCTCGTTTCCTTGCGGAAGCGGCGGAGTCAGGTACAGACACAACCTCCCACATTTCTTATACAGACATATGCTGGTATTTGTAACCATCCTGTGATCTGCAGGCTGCATCTGGTGCTCTGATCACTTACGTTATACTCTTCTTGCAGGTTTACCCACGAAGGAGGAAAGGAAGTGTTCGCTGTCCACCCAGACTGTGAGATGTGCATGGCTATGTTCAGCTGGATGCGATCAATGAGTTTTAGTCCTCATGCCACTGGGATCGAGTTCAGATGCTTCAAGAAGAATGAGAGGGGGCTCTAAGAAGCCTCGCGCGTTATGATCAGTTCAGGGTGATTCTGATGCCATACCATTGGATTGATTCTCTAATTTGTTTGTTTCTGATGCACATGAAATCAAATTTGAAAACCATGTGTTAACCGTCTTCCAACCGCTGTTGTTCAGATTCATTCGATGCAAATGTTAAAGCCCCTGAGCTGTAGTAGTCTGTGACCTTAGAGAGTGAGAGTGTCGACAGATGAACCACTGAATGCATCCGGAACCTACAGTGACACCCCGTCACACTTGTAAAGTCGTTGTGGTCATAGACACAGGCTGCATGTGGCGGGAAGTATGCTCGTCAGTCTTGTAACTCAGCACCTTGTGTTTGCGGTCGAATTGCAAATAAAGCCAATTTGTAATCTTCAAAGTATGTCCAATTAGATGATGACTTTACCTCTGACAACATCGAGATATGATTTCCTGAGGTGATCAAGACAACCCGGCCGCTGATTGAGCGGAGGAGTTGTTTGCATTGCGTGCAGTGGATATAATAGAGAGAGTCGATCTGAACAGCCTGGGATTAGATCACCTTATGTGGTCCAATTTACACACTTTGCACTGGTTATTTGTACAGCGGAACTATCCCGGCGGACAATCATGATGGGTACCCGTTTCATTTGACAGGTCCTTGCAATCATGGCAATGGGAAATGGTAGATCTAAAGCGAGTAGGCTAAAGCCCGTAGCACACTAGCCGCCAACTTCGGCGTTCACAGGCGTTTTTTGCCGCAAGAGTCCTGAACGCCTGAAAAATCCCTAGTCTGCTACGAACGGCGTCGGCGAACGTAACTTGACGCCACTTGCCGCAACTAAACGCCAAATATCTGGGCAGGTGTGCTCTGACCGGGATCCACTGGCCGCCAACTTCGGCGTCGAGAGGCGTCAGCTGAACTCTTCTTGTCGCCAAAGTTGGCGGCTAGTGTGCTGCGGGCTTTACACTTCTGACTCGCTGCTAGGGAGAGGCGCCGATCGACCGTCCAGTGGGCGGATGTTTCCTGTTACAACTGTTGCTGTTGTGACAGACATGCTTGATCGAAATAAACGTTCCACGACCAGAAACCCCAATTCCATGACCACCGCTAATCCACGGTTCCATTGGATAAAAAACGTCATGTGATCGGGCCCAATGGAATTCAAATGATATCTATCGGATATTTAGTAAACCGTGGAAAACTGGTTTTGATCTCGTGGTGCGTTCGTTTCAGCCAATCAACTACACACGGGTAAACTCCATCCTCAATCAACATGTCAGTGACTTTTGTTCAAGCAGAGTCTAGACCAATGTTAGGACACCAAAAGGTTACCGAATGTGTTCATTCTGTCAAGTTGAAGATGTCACCTTAGAATGTAAGAAACTAGATGACATCACTGAGATGGTGTTTATCCCTAGACTAAACTCAAAACAGTGTCAAAGCATCGTCGAGACATTAGTTTCCCCTATATCGAGCAATCTTTTCAGCCAAATTACCTTAACATTTTATTGAAAAAGACGCGGCCAATGCAGCGTATAATAAAACCATTGAAGATCATTCTATGTGAATTATCTGAGCCAAATCGTCTGGCAAGACCATTTGATATATGTATATGAAATAATACCCATTAAAATAACATCTGCCAGCGCCGCGTATTTCAACTCTCTCTCTCTGAACATTTCGTATAATGATGCACCAGGTTGATCCACAGGTCACATTGGACGAAATATTGATGAATCGTTTACATAAATGGCATTAAGTGTTGAACATTATCAAAATGATGTGTGATGAAAGTGAAGCCTATTGTGAAATACAAATGCGTGTTCGCAAAGTTACATGTGTTATTTTAAATGATAAAAAATTCGAATGAATGTGAATACAATGCACCAGGTGGATGTCATACGTTGCTTTCTTTATTCACTGCACAATCCTCATGACAAAAGATTCATCCATCTTTTGTTGTTGTTACTGTGATGTGCCATTTGCCCTGTAGTGTGGGTCTTGTTGAAATTCACTCAACACCACCCAATGCTGCAGTCGATGATATCACGATAGTAGGAGAGACAGAAGTTAGTCAGAACCCGATTCTATCATTGTCCTGATCTCAAAAAAAAGTCTGCTTTCAAACATCAAATTGTCGGCAGCAGCCTAGATACTTAAACAAGCCAATTGGCCTGGCCCTTGGAGTTCTGGATTGGTGAGAGTTGCCAAAACGGATAGTAGCATTAGAATGTGTGTTGATTTTAGACTTCGAAACGATCTGAACCTCTGACAGCCTTACATGGGATGCATAGGCATTTGAAAACAACTCAGGTGATGACTTGGATGAATAGAGGGCTATGAGACAGACAAATGGAAATGTCTCATCTACAGGTAGCTTCCTCCCTGTGAATATATCACTTTATCACCACGCCGAGATGCTGAAATAGTTAGAATATTCGGGGAAAAACAATGACAAATCACCTGAAGATAACAACACAGAACTTACAGATTACGTAAAAAACATGCAGACATTACCTTCTTGCGGTTTCGATTTCGGGAAAACATCTTCATTGACTGGTATATCCTTCCACCAAAAGGTGGGATAGGGTTTAGCAGGTAGCTCTGGATGACCAGGTAGCTTTCTGGTCAGAAGAAAAGAAAAGAATGGAAAATCGTCAGACAGATTGACATAAACAGAACAGCAATAAGCGGTTTCATACACGTAGAGCACACGGAGTAGAGTTATATGCCGTGGTCACACTGGGGTTTTAACACGAATTGAATTCGAATTAAAACGTTGATACGTATTGGGGCGTCACACTCAATTCGGTTCATACCGATCTCTTAAACCGAATTGAATGCGAATCAGCTAATCCGAATCAACGAAACCGTATTGAGATTTCAAGTGTGACGCGCTTGATACGAATTAATAATTTCGATCGCACTGTGCATGCGCCCTGCGCACGTCCTCTTCCGTTAATTCTCCGCGCCAAACTTCTATCAATTCAATTGATTGTGCTATGCCGTGGTCACACTGGGGTTTTAACACGAATTGAATTCGAATTAAAACGTTGATACGTATTGGGGCGTCACACTCAATTCGGTTCATACCGATCTCAATCCGCTTTAACCAACACGGTTCTTAAACCGAATTGAATGCGAATCAGCTAATCCGAATCAACGAAACCGTATTGAGATTTCAAGTGTGACGCGCTTGATACGAATTAATAATTTCGATTGCACTGTGCATGCGCCCGGCGCACTTCCTCTTCCGTTAATTCTCCGCGCCAAACTTCTATCAATTCAATTGATTGTGCTAGTCTTGTGGGATGTGCTGAAGTGAATGCCTGGTAAATGGTAGAGTTATGATCTGCCAAACACAATATGAAGATGTTTTTAGAATAATTTTTTCATGCAATTTTGAATAGATTTATTTTTGTACGGAGTAAAGTTGATCTTGGGTTAGGTTTGATTGTTTGTTACGCCACAGAGACCAAAGATTGAATGGTGAATGGCCTAGGAATGTATGCTGAATGAAACTGTTCTTGTATTTTTTTATGTATGTATGTACATGTACTAGAATTTGCTTCTTGCAGGATCTGCAGATTGAAATTGAATGCTTGATGTTAGTATACGCATTGAGTGTAGCGCGTTTTAAACCGATTTGAATGCGTATTCGGGTCAGTGTGACGCGACCGTTCTGAAACTGGATTAACCAATTCGTATTCCGGAGAGCGCTCTACGGAATTCGGTTTCAATTCGCATCCAGTGTGAACACACCACTAGATATGCATGAGATAACACTGCAGTCACATACATTTTGTTATCATAGCAGTGTGTTTGAATTTGAATATTCAAGGAAATTATTAGTCATTAGATATTTTCACCATATCCTGCAAAAGATGCCTCCAGATTCGATGCCTGTGCTCTACATGCATGCGTACCGGCTTTGTCTTTGGGACACAACGCAGCTGATAGACATATACTCTAGTATCACAGATCTAAGACCGTTTGTGATATTTCAGGAAATATCATGCAACTCATCATTCCACGGATGCCGTTCAAAATGTTGAACTTGGAAAGAGAATGGGTTGGCTACACCAAGTTGTCATCACGTCCGGCTTGGCCTTGTGTTAAGTTTGGAGTAGTGGTCTTAGAATCCTTGAAACTAGAGTACTGTATCAACCATCCTCATCATTGATCATCCTTTTAAAACTTTACTCACTTCCGCAAGGTATTTTCGCATGCCCTCCTCATACAGTCGTTTAGCGACTATATCATGACTCGCATCGTGTTTGATCGACATAATGAATTAGCGATTCCAACGAGTTACTCGAAAATGTAAATATTATGCTCTCGATGAATTCGAATTTCAATACTCCATTATCATTCAAATGGGAATCGAAAACGATTTCCTTTCATCTGCATTAGCAGTATCATCCTGCACGGAACAAATTGCGTTTTCATGTATCAAATAAATCCAGCGAATAGAGCATCAAAAGGATGTTATGACTTCAGTTAATCCAGATGAAAGTGAAATGCAATAGTTCACATAAACGTCTGCTTTACATCCAATGTCGACACCTCACTCATTCACCTTAGGAGACACGAAGGACCGATGCGAAATCATTCTGCCTCAAGTTATAGTAGCCGATATGAGAAACTAAACGGATTCTTACAGAAAGTTACAGTGAAATATCATCAGACGAAGTCAGATCAATTGTGAAAATCACTGCGAGCACTTGCATGTAATTCCTTTTGTATTTAATGAAACATATATCATTGTCACCGATACTTCTGATTCAATCGGAATCTGAATTCAAATGAGCATTCAATGACAGACGAGTAGATTTTAAATTAACTTGTAAACTGAGTCTGCATTTTAGGCCAATAAAATACGACTTTTGTTATGCTAGCGCCCACATACCTTAAGACTATAAGGTACACTAAACAAAACACACTTAAATGACCATGCTGTATCACTTGTGAATCAAAAAACAAAACTGAGCGAGTGTGCACTTGATCCGAAAGTACAGAGATCATGAAATGACGAATGGACCCATCTGATTTATAATTTAGATACCAACTCCCATCAACAATAAGCCATGCAGCATAAAAGTAATTAGCGAACGAATTCGCACCAATACTGTTAACTAATGCCGAAGTGACTAATAACCGTCCCACCCTGTAACTTTATGAAAGCAATAAAAATAGAGCAAAAAGCGCTTTACATGCATCTACAATGATTATGTGCATGGTTGGGGTTGCAGGGAAGTAATGTGACGCCACAGTATTAATTAATTGCCAGTTGTAATGTCAACAGGGGACACATCGTAAATAAAAACAGATTACGAGTGTGACAGTAACAGTGGTTTTCAAAAGGTCGCGATAGTAAGTACTGTTGGAGGCAGCATGTTTGTGTCCAGGACGGGTCAATATTGTTAGTGCGGGGTGGATGCTAAAATCAACCGAATTACATTAACCATTCCATTAACTACTAGAAAAGAAATCAAACATCCTAAAAGGTTCCCAACATTATTTTTACCATAGCAAAATGTGGTCGACCCGGGAAGCCTGTACACGAGATGTTGTTCCCAACCCACATACGTTACCAACATGATGGTCGACCCGGGAAGCCTGTACACGAGATGTTGTTCCCAACCCACATACGTTACCAACATGATGGTCGACCCGGGAAGCCTGTACACGAGATCTTGTTCCCAACCCACATACGTTACCAACATGATGGTCGACCCGGGAAGCCTGTACACGAGATCTTGTTCCCAACCCACATACGTTACCAACATGATGGTCGACCCGGGAAGCCTGTACACGAGATGTTGTTCCCAACCCACATACGTTACCAACATGATGGTCGACCCGGGAAGCCTGTACACGAGATGTTGTTCCCAACCCACATACGTTACCAACATGATGGTCGACCCGGAAAGCCTGTACACGAGATGTTGTTCCCAACCCACATACGTTACCAACATGATGGTCGACCCGGGAAGCCTGTACACGAGATGTTGTTCCCAACCCACATACGTTACCAACATGATGGTCGACCCGGGAAGCCTGTACACGAGATCTTGTTCCCAACCCACATACGTTACCAACATGATGGTCGACCCGGGAAGCCTGTACACGAGATCTTGTTCCCAACCCACATACGTTACCAACATGATGGTCGACCCGGGAAGCCTGTACACGAGATGTTGTTCCCAACCCACATACGTTACCAACATGATGGTCGACCCGGGAAGCCTGTACACGAGATGTTGTTCCCAACCCACATACGTTACCAACATGATGGTCGACCCGGGAAGCCTGTACACGAGATGTTGTTCCCAACCCACATACGTTACCAACATGATGGTCGACCCGGAAAGCCTGTACACGAGATGTTGTTCCCAACCCACATACGTTACCAACATGATGGTCGACCCGGGAAGCCTGTACACGAGATGTTGTTCCCAACCCACATACGTTACCAACAACTAGTTTCTGCAAAAACGCCTTAACAGGTCGAAAATTGAATATACAATTCAATTACAATATACTGCAGACTATGCCCTTACTTAGACAGACATGTATAGCAGTCTACCGAACAGCGTGGGAACAGTAATATCATTGCTCACCTCTGCTAAAAAAGTTGATATGAGGTTTGTGAAACAATTAGCATTTCCACTATTTGTGGTTGGTGATGATTATGCAGTCAGTGTGCTGAAACTTTGGGCTGAATCAATTAATGATGCCACTCGCTGTGATCTACATTCGCGGGGGCTTTCGGCTGAGGCAAAATGCGATTGCTGCGTTGTAATGCCTAATGTGTTTGCCGACGGAGTTGATGATGATGATTAATCATTATCTGGAAATATTTAGAAATGAACATTGTTGGCGTTTGCTGCTTTTTTTCCAAGTGCACAACGATAATCGGATTCGGCATTATCATTCCAACTGGTCGAGTGACATGTAGGTGTGGTACGGGAGGTTTGTCAGGGAACTGTGTGAAACGAACGATGACAACATGACATTCTGTACTCTCTGAGTGAACTATCTGTTAAGGAAATGATACTCGATTCAAAAATATGTCCAGACCAGTTGCATGAAATGACAGAAGGTATGAGAGGGACGCACACAATGACAGCTTAGTAAAGCTTTTAATTCCAACTGCAACTGACCGGCGCATGTCCTATTGACATTACGTTTATCGATCCTTTCATACAAACCGAGCCCCTTAATGTTCTTTTGTGTCTAAAGCGAAGATCATTCACGCGTGAGCCTCACTCGATAACACTACACCTTTGTCGGACAATGCCTTTCATGCTTTTGGAGCTGTTGAGGCTGTAGGATATCTCCGCTTTGCTGGTGTGAAAGTAAATATAGTTCCTCTAGTCCGTCGCTGGTGATGAATGATTGTGACTTGACATGGCTTTTTCACCCCCCCCGATACTAAATTGATCAAAAAAATAAAAGCCATGCGTTTTTGTAATACAGCGGAACCACGGTCGGCGACCACCCGAACTGATGAAAAAATTCAACTCTGAAGGATGAAAACATTTCTGAGTCTAAATATGTTCGTGTTATCGGGGTTCTACTGTGGATGCATTTTAATGATTTTTTTCGCCAATTTGGCAAATAACTGCATGCAATTGTTGCATATTCATTAAAGCTGGTCTGTCCACAGTTCCCGCCGCAGCGGGTCTGTCCATGGCTTCCTGTTGTAGTGGGACAGTCCATTGGGTCCCGCTCTACACAATGCTTGGCCATTAGATCGTTATTTTTTGTAGATCCCCGCACAATAAGAACGGAAGGCAGAATTGCTCTCATTTGCGTGATATCATCAGGTAAAATCGTTCCCCGTGGATGTAAAAAAACCACAACACAACTTGATCAGGGGTTTTTTTTCGGCTATATTCGGACTGCCTGGTCGAATTGATTCTTTGATGTTGCCCTTGAGGATTAACTGCATCATAATCAACACCGTCCAGGGCTGTGCCGTCCCCTACTCTTACAAGAGAATAACATAGTCACCCGGTCGCTGTCGCGGCAGAATGTAAAACTTGCGTGGTTTTCAAGAGAGATTCTACTCACGATTGGGAAAAAGCAGCTAGCTCCTTTAGTTCTCAAACACGTCCATCTGGAAAATATTCATCATAGATTCGTTCTTCTTCACTGTAGCAAGGCTATTCGTGGTCAGCCAAGGTTAGCTTTGGAACCGATGTTCAATCTCAAGTTTCAAACAGTTGAGATGGATGCTTCGATTTATCCCGCACACTTTAGTTCAAAAGCCGAAACCTGAGATGCAAGATGGGTTTGAAAGCAAGAACAATGCTCCTGTTGGCATAGCCTCGCCACAGTGAGGAAGATGCAAGTTGGATGTAAGGTCCTACGACGTCTTTGTTTAGAGATGGCCTTTGGTCGGAGCTGGGTTTGCTAGGAGAGGTGCTTGCCCATGACTCTGAGACGTGGAATATGGTCCGAGAGGTTGCTAATTCTACAGGGTCGCCACATGCAAGTTCAATTCTGCTCCAAGATGTCACCATCACTCCTCTCCTTAAGAGCACATGCAGCCTGACTGAGCAACGCTTCATTCCGCAAGGGCTGCACTTGCTATTTTAACGGCGACATTCAATCCATTTCATTTTTTTCTTGTCATCTTTATATCCTTTGTTATAGCGTCCAAAACATCTACATGTATACTATAAAAGTGCATCCAACCGTTAATATCCAATTAATATTCGTGATGGAGCCTTGCGAGACATTCGTGATCTTCAATATCAAATCATTTGGCAAAAAATGATGTGGAAATTAATGACTTCACGCGAATTAGCACAATCTATACGGAAGTCTAAGTATGAACATGTCATTGAATCTCAGTGCTGGAAGGCTAAAGCTTGGTAATTTCTTGAATAGTCTCATTCTCTCGAGTGTGAGAGTTATTAGCAGCGGCTTTATGAATTTGAGTCCACGGCACGTGCAAAGCCCCAAAAACGTCTAAGCGAACACCAATCCCAATTACTGGTAATAACACAAATATTTTCTGATTGTTTTGGATTTTCCGTTAAAAGTCTAAAATACTCGTGATTTGTTCGTGATCTTCTCAAATCAGGAAATCATCTAAAATTTCATGAGTTTACCCCGACGCGGCTTACTGTGTTGAGCTTATTGGCTCGTTCCCAAATAACTTGCCGAATGATTTTCAAAAGTGCGACACAAACATAGAGAGAGAACATTGTTGACAACTGGAAAGAAATGACATTTGAGTGCGGTGTATAAACACGGGAGGATATTTACTATTTACTGATGGAGTGATGGCTATGTTTATCCAATGGACTCCAGTTACTTCGTCAACAGCGTTAATCAATCATTTTGTGGAATTTAGCAGACGTTGTATCGTCTTGTCAATGCCAGATGAATATTGTCGCTTCACTTCAAGCGGTGTGTCAGTATTCTGGGTTAGCAACATAACTATTGGCCGAGGACAGTCATCAGACTCAGTAGAAGGAAATCAATGTGCAAAGACCTTTTGGCCGTAGCTGGCATCTTGTAACACCGGCAACTATACAGAATAACGAAGTATCAACTTCACTTCTGAACTCCGTCCGTACTAACCTCCCCTCCCCTCACGGTGTAAGGGAGTCTGGGTCGACGGAGTATATATCCAAATCCTGAGGGTCAAGATACACTTTATCGCATTCCTGTAGCAAGTTTGTAGTACTTTAAGTCTATCGCCATGGTGACTACCCAGTGTACCCCCGATTGATAAAATTGCCATGACATTTACTTAGTAGGCACTGGTTGAAAGAGTTTGCCTCCGGCAAGGTGTCTAAGACATAGCGTTGTAACTGATGAACACCCAGGGTGATTTATCTGACCAAGGCGACATCAGAGACGACCATTGATTTCTTTCATGCTCTACTAATAACAAGGCAAAACAAAGACAGTTTCAATGCCAACCAGCCTGGATGGAAGACCAATCGACTTCAAACATTGGAGGAAAAAAACACTGGCTATTTGTATAACTAAAAATCGAAGCCATTTCCGCTTATTGCAATATCTTCTGTATGTTCAAAGTAAGAAGGGAGTGATTTCTCAGGTCAAAACCGGCCAACTGATGAACCCAGCTGTAAAGCTAGCATCAGTAAGTCTCCTCCTGCCCACTTAGACATCCCCAATTAGGCTGATGAACAAGACCTGTCTGGCTCTCCCTTCTTACTTAAAGTGCGTTCCAGCTGTCAAAGGCGTTGGCCGTATGTAAGGCTGTTAGTCGCTATCGGTCGTTTCACTATCAGTATTGCAATCTGCAGAAGAAACATTGCTGAAGCGAAGGTAATGTGCTTTCTGAGTTAACTTCTTGTGGGTCCGATGTTGAAAGTAAACTAGCACAAAGTCTGCGCTGTAGGCATATTTCAGACTCTTCTTTTCTCCAGTTAGAGCCAATTATTGATACAATACCAGTCGATAAATTAAATACACGAGCAGACCTGCCCAATAATGTGATAGACCGGCTGATTACACACCGAGATTACCATTCGCCATGTTCCTACGGCATCATTCAATAGTCTGTATATAACAGTACATATAGATTAAGACAACGATGGGGAACTTTCGGCCAGATAAGATCGACGTGTCCCTTCGAACCACAGAAGAAAAAAACCCGCCCAGTAGGCGATATCGACATATACCTTTACCAAGCTGCATAAATACGGCCAATACAAAAAAAGAACGAGGTCCCAGTAGGCGTATGAATCATGCACCGGGACGCCCACGGCATCTTGGTTTGGGCAGGAAAAAAACTCATCTCTCTGCCTTAGTCCACAAGGCAGTTTCATCAGCCAGTGTTTCGAGGCGTCAGGAAAGCTCGAAGATATTATGCTCTGGCCGTACATGTAGTAACATTCCCAATGTTCAATGTTCCCCGACCCAGTTTAGACAGCAATATGGAAATCGCTCCTTCTGAAGTACATGTACTTCCATCACATTAATTTGCACTTGCTGGCTTAGACCTGACTGACAGGTTTGCCCTTATGAACCTTCAGCTGATCCGTCTGTGCATTCTCGGATTCTTATTACCGGCTAAAAAGGAACAACAATCTACTAAGCGATGCTTCAGACAGATCGTCTGCAAATGTAGTTTATTGACACAAAGCTGGTTCTTCTCGAGTATTATACCACAAATTTTTTGTTCAGAGTTTACATGTAGTCTTATCCTGGTTCTCTAATCACTAAACTGATAAAAGTAAAAAAGTGGAAAATCACGCTTTTTGGAATACAATGTGGGTCAGACCAGATGATACATGCACACGACGCAACTTGATTACTCTGCCGAAGTTGTCCAATATCTTGCGCGAGAAGGGGAACCCGAACCAACTGAATGATGTTGTTATGAGAAAGTCCATAGCCTTAATAATCCACATCATACGGTTGATAGCATTACCGTACGGTACAAATAATACGTGAATGACATGATTGCTCCAGAAGGCAGTGGTGGGTTCTTTGTTACGTGGAACCTGCCCACCCAATCTGTACCAAGACTGCCTGCAGGCTGAATATTCATCATGCTTTAGGCTGCTGATCAGTCAATTTAAGAAGATTGTAGTTTGTAGCAGCAGAATGATTTACTCCTCTTGAGTGTCGCATAAATTGTATAAATATTTAAAAAGAGTACCAGCCTCTCCCCAAGGCGGTGAAACCGAGCTGGATGATTTATGTTGGGCTGTTGCGCCATCGCCTGTTCATAATAATAAGCATGATAAGAAGGGCATTAATCTACCGCCACTTCTGAAATCATGGGTTTGACACGAGTTAACACCATTCAGTGACTAGCTCGATTCGGGCGACAACCAAACAACCCGTTTTATGGTGAACTTGGCACATTCATATAACCTAGCGCCAATTAATTCAAATTTCTGGCCGAGTGGAACCAGACTCCAAACCTTTAGTAGAGAGGAGAGCAACTCTTAACAGTCCAACAGTTAAATATTTCACCTACATAAAAAGGCCGCCGATTTAATATAGATCTCGTGATCGATATAAGAAATGAATTCCTTTGAGATCAAAGCATATTGAAATTTAATCCCACTAACCCCAATCTTACGCTCCCCTGATTCGTCGGCTAGTCACATACGGAGAGGCAATGAAAAAGCTAATGCAACTAGAGAAATCAGCTGATGTATGTATACGTGTTCGAAAGATCCAGGCAGCGACAATTCATTAAATTGTGAGAGTAAAGGCCTATTTTCCCTGAGGTTCTATGGAAAAATCACAAAGATGCCGGGATGATGATGGCTTTGATCGCGTGCGTGCCATGTACATTTACATGTAACTTGATGAGTACATTGGCTGTGTTACCAGGTGATCAGGTTTACTGCAGTGGCATCCTTGAGTGTGATGCACTGATTGACTCCCGCCACCCTCCCGTCATGTTTCGTCAATGGACTGGGAGTGGATCGCTTGAGACGTCCCATGAATTTGACGGGAAGAGAAGGGGATATGGTTGGTCTCCCGCATAAGGCAGAGTCAGTCTTAACCAGGCTCCAATTTGAAATACTAGTACTTGGGTCATCATATGATGATGATACGTTGCACGCAAAAGCTAGTCAATGATCCATTCACCAATAACTAGCGCATCAATCTGTCGTTATGGCTAAATAAGTACATCGATGTTAATGGAAAGCGATCGCAACATCACGGCCAATTAGCAGATCAACATGAATAGCGTTAATCCAACGTTCATACGAAGCCATTCACTCCAGCTATTGAGTGGGTGCATAGCGTCCTTCAACGGGAAGGCGTTCCTTTTATTGGTTATTATTGGAATGGTGGTCATCTATCCCTGCCGTGTTTTGGTGAATTGACCGACACGTTCGTACATCAAAAGATAGGAGAAAAAGTTTGTTATTGTTAGCATCATCTAGATCGCACCACCCATATCTCGATCGGAAAATCTAGACCACCGCCGTGAAAACGAGGCGCTACGTACAATGTAGTTTTATATGCACACCTGTCCACATTGCAATCAAGGTGTGTTAAAGTAGGCTACACACGCTCACTGCTTCATTCCAACACTATGTAAATTGGTCAACAAGGAGTGATGAGCCATTACCATGGTCCTCTAGAGTCGCATCCGTCCTCTACATCACATTAATGGCGGTGCTAACATGTTAATGGTAGTTTAGAATATGTCGTGGGACACGAACTGCCCTTGGTTTAATCAAATCTTGAGAGATGGTCAGCCTCTAAGGTTGTGGCATTGATTACCATCCCATTTGACTGACCGGGCTTGATTCATGGGACTAATAGAGGACACGACCTGTGAACGGGACCAACCGCTTGGTTGGAAGTCATTTGATTGCAGCCACCTCATACATCCATGGCCCTTAGTATTGAGGGGGTTAAGGTCACCAGGAGCCTAATCTGGCCGGAGACAAGAAATAATTTCTTACAAAACATATTTTTCTATACTTAACCATTGATTGTTCATAATGATGTAGCGGTGATAAGCAACAGCCAGCTCTTCGACACGATATGAGAGGATAATGTGTTATTTTTAAAACTGCCTATGATCAGGTGTTGTCTGATTGTATTACGGCAGTCACCCGGACGACAGATTTGAGGTAAAATAGAAAAGAACTGTTGCTGCAGCTGAGGACGAACGTATTCTTACGTGTCGTTGCCAACACGAATGTAGAGATTGTTTTCTCGACGGACTGGCCAAAACAAAGCCTAACCCTTACACGCCCAAGTTGGTTTACAAATGACGCTTTTAACATGGCAAACTGACCATGGGCATGTGAAAGAAAGACCACTTGTCTTAAAACCGAATCGCGGCTATCTGCGAATACAACAAATTAGGTTGGGCCAAACAGAGCTTTCGTAAACAAAACCGTTACCTTTCTCATAAACATGGCTCTCGGCCAACGCAATTCATGTTATATTCATAGAGCCTTGTTATTTCCAGTAATTCGCTGCCTCACTAAAAAAACACACAGTCGGCTTCTGTGGAATCTATCGGATAATTGCCATCTTTAGGGATGAGGGAATATTCAGTGTCGTTTTTTAATTACAGCTTCATGGTTAGATTGTCTTGGAAGATAATCAGACTGCCTTATATGACTGTTTAATTGGGTCATTAAAATCCTCTAACTGTCTGCGAGAAGATAACACTTAGAATAGAGAAGCCGCGACGGTGAAGCGGGTAGGTTGCTAATGTACTATGCAGTGTGCTGTGTTTGAATCCTTACCAACCAACTTGATGCTTCCACGAGGGTACGCTTAATATATGGCAACCTCATGCCATTATATCGGTATTGTTCGCCAGTCCTAAAGTATTTGCCTTCAGTCATTAAACCACCTCCTCCACCAGTGAGGAAACTTAAACCGATTGACAAACAGCGCCGGCGTGCTACAAATCCTCCTTCAGCAGAAACGTTTAGCCCTGGTTTTGGAGCTTCAGCCTGTCCAGGCTGCACTCCTCCTTCAGCAGAAACGTTTAGCCCTGGTTTTGGAGCTTCAGCCTGTCCAGGCTGCACTCGGGTACAGAGAACCGTAGTTTAGGTCACATTCATAGGACTGTGAAGCAATGTAAACCATTAGGCTATTAGGCGCCTCGTACACGGTATCTTTGAGAAACAAAGAAATTGGTTAAACTAAAAGTGTGGGACCCCTTTGAGCTGCATTTAATGAAATCTCCAAATAACAATGGTGCTTTTTACTAGCATCTCTCTTTTTTTCATATGGTCAATACAAAAAACTCCAGTACCAGTCTGAGCCGCGGTATCTTTTTGGTGCTGCTTTAACTAAGCCATATCAAAAGAAACATTCACTTTCATCTGACAGAAAGCCTCACTTTCGTGCCCGAACAGATTTAATTAATCCAAATTGTTTTATCAGGTATTGCGGGAATGGTGTTTTTCCTGATTGATTAGTGCACTGGGAACTACGTTGCAGAGATGACTGGCGCGCTGCTGTTAGGTGCCTTTCACCGCAGGCCATTCGCGCAATTATTTCCGTTCTTTCCCTTTGTTGTTGGCCTTTCGTCGACCTTGGTAAAAGTTTCTCCGAGGACGTTAAAGGTGCACTTGTTGGTGTAATGAGCAGAGGTAAGAACAAACACACCTGACAAGGTTTCAAAACATTTCAGAGAGACTTCCAGAATGAAGAAAACATCCTTCCTTACAAAGATATAACCATCGTTCATATCCCTGGCACTTGGAGAGAAAAGCCACCTTTGTGTATTGGACTTCTTCATGAACAAACAAGGCGCAATACCGGGTTACTGAGGAAATCAGGTCAGGGCCTAAAGTTTTTTGTCGAGTCGGATTCGTCCAATCGCATTCAGAGCATACAATTTACAAACTTGTCATGATTTTAAGGTTTCAAAGATAACATGCATCGGAGGCGTCTCACCATCATGATGTTAGATTTCTCACGGACATTAACCTCAAAGGTCAATAACAAAATCTGTCTGCAAGACACCTCGCGCAAAGAAGACGGAAGATGATCTGATTTCACCCACCAGAAGCCTGTCTTTATATAGTGCTCATCCTTTTACCAGTTCTTTGATGTCTGTCTAAATTATGGGTGCAGGGACTTTGCTGGCACATGCCTTGAATCGCCTTCGTGGAATGTTTGTGATCTCCACTATTATTTCAGGTTGTTTAGATGGCTGGCAGTCATTTATCTTAAACATCTAGGTGTTGAGAATGCTTTAAATTAAGTGAAAAGAATCCGAGAATTAGCTCTTGATGCAATTCCGAACGGCTTTGAGCGTCAAGTAAAAAGGCTGGTTTTGCAAACCTTACTAGCAGATCTCGTAAGAGTTGCGAAACAAGCTGAATGACTGAGCAAGGAAGGTGAACGAAAATTGGTAAATACATCTAACCAACATTCTTCTCTGCGTGACCATCAACACATGGACGTACCACACAATGCATTGTACGATAACACTGAACTACAGACAATCCAGCATGTTCTTCTTACTCCTGCAATTGAACGTATCGAAATCTGCTGAGGTATGAAAGAGAAACTACCAGTTGATGCTAATGCTGTTTATCTAACAAGAACAGTTCATCCAGTCACAAAGAGTCGTGATGTATCGGCAAAGTACGAATGATTGATTTTCACAGATGTGCTTTTAAACCGCTATAGGTTCTATTGGGAAGTTCAGGCGTTCATTGATAAATGTATATTTAAACCATTTGGTGGCTTGAGAATAGTTAAGTAAAGGGGCCACAACAGAATCCGAGGGAAGTCATTGCTGGTTACGTGTACAGTCAGTTTGTACTCAGTTCTGACGACCGTCCTGTGTACCACGGTGTAGAAGCGCTTAAAACGTTCGGGGAACAATTTTAATGATTCTTTTACGCGCATTAATATCTCAGCTGATGACGACCATGGTCTCTGTGGAAACAAATACCGTTGTTCGTCTGAATGCAATGAGGTCGGATGAGGTCGGATGGTTTTTCCAAGGGGAAATTTCTTCTTCTTCACCGGCAACACCTTTCAAGACACGCTGTTGTCAACAGGGGACATGCACTAGGATCTTCGTCCGGGAACCAGGCCATATCGTACAATCTATTGACAAATTATGGCACTATCTACACGCCATCAGTTCAAAGATGGTTACAAATGCTGCACATCACCCTTTGGCAATGCCATTATAGAGAAAGCAATGTTACTGTTCTCCCTAAGCGGTTCTGATAGAACAAAGTAATTCACCCATTATCGCATGAGCCCCGATAATAGAAAGGCACCATGCCATCAGAGCTAGTCTATAGTCCAGTTGAGAACACTTGCCCTAAGCCACATGTTTTTAGAAAAAAATCAGACAGTATGTGAACTTTCTGCTCCAGAGAGAAATACAATTAATTCGGTCGGATAAAGCGATAATGGTTTAATAACGAAAACCTCTCCTTAAACGTCGCTTATCTATGGAATGTGTCTGATCCCCTGCCATCCAACCAATTCCATTGGTATAGCCTTCCTCAAGCAAATACATTGATTAAAGCCTTGGGGAAATCAGTGGCTTGAATATCTAACGAGCATATTCTAAGGTAACGGACAGTTATATGTCTGTTTGGTACATATCTAACTCTCCCGTCATGCATTCATGAATGTCCTTTCTGGCTTGAACTTCTCAACAAGGACGTCTCAAAAAGTTTGAAACCAATGGTCTTGAAATAATTAGTGTCTGTTTTCCAGGTTTAGAAATAAATGAATGATATACATGTAATCACAACATAGCCTGATACCACCATCAGGCTTATTCACTAAAATGACATCTCCTTAATTACCGATGACGCTCTTAAGGTGCTAGTATTTTTACCTATGTATTCGTGTTGCAAATGGTACTCGACTGCCGTCAACCAGACTGTATATGTTGCCAAGAGTCTCATTGGTATTCTCCGCGACAAGACCACATGGTTTGATCCTGATTTCAACTGTGGTTCCTAATCCCCGAGGTCGGGCCGCGAGAAGCTGCCTTGGTATATAGAAGTCCGGGCAATACACTTGGTGGAGTGGAAAAGGTCGACGATGGTATTTTACCTAAGAGACGGTAAAGACTTTTCTTGAGGGCAGAGTCAGTTTCAACTCATCTATAAAGGTTTCGACTGCTCCTCGTAAGTCTGATGTAAAGATTTGTTGGCATTG